>NC_058413.1:84941519-85070557 GCF_002201575.2 Neomonachus schauinslandi | reverse complement strand
GAAAGAAAGAAAGAAAGAAAGAAAGAAAGAAAGAAAGAAAGAAAGAAAGAAAGAAAGAAAGAAAGAAAGAAAGAAAGAAAGAAAGAAAGAAAGAAAGAAAGAGAAAGAAAGAAATAGACTTCAAACTAATACTCTCTAAGCTTTCAAGACTTCACCTAATCACAGGATTTGCCTGAAAATATGATGGCTTCAGTTTTCATTTTGTGGTATGTCTAGTTGTTAGGAGAGATAGAAAAAGAATAGCTCATTTTAAAAACAACTCGAGTCCTGAATACCCACCCCATTTGGGGTTCAATTCCACTTTGCAACCTGACCAAGACATACTTCAATCCCAGGTTTCTCTACTTCTTTTCAAAATTTTATCCCATCCAATGTTCTAGCCAGGGATGAAAGGGAGAGACTCACCCATCACTTGATGCAGAGACAGACCATCCATCATCTATCTAAGGCAGGGACAGAATCACTGAAACCCTGAAGAGAAAACAATTACCTGTAAACCTACGCATGGGTGGGAAAGAGTTTCTCTCTTTTATGTGCTTCTTCTCCTCTCTCTACCAGCTGGCTCCCTAATTCTCAGCTCCCACATGGCCAATTTGAACATGACTTTTGATGACCCAGCTTTGACTTAACCACAGTGCACTCTTCATTTCACCTCTGCCACTTAATACCTGAGTCCCCAAGATGTGCCACCCTTCATTTACCACAGTGGCAGCTCACCTTTCCAGGACAGACAACCATAGAGCTTTGGCAGCCTATAGACCAGCTACCATAGGTGCTTTGCTTGCCACTCAGGCCAGGGAGTGAGGGCACTGCAGGGACATAAGAAACGTGCTGCCATGGCAGCCAAGTGTGTAGGTGGAGCAGGTTCTTGGAGGAGCGGTGGTCTGTAAGCAGAGATCAGTCTCTTCCTTAGTCATTGGAAAACATCCATGATCTGATCCATCCATGATAGACACTACTCCATCCCCTCTAGGATTCAATTCCAACTTACCCTTCCAACCTTCCTTTAGCACAAATGAAGCCCTTGCTGGTCCATGCGGACCCCTCAGCTCTTTTGCTTCTATGGTTTGGTACCCACATATGAAAAGTCTTCCACATTTCCCAGCCCCTTTCAAGGCCCATCCTTCTTGTAACACTTTTTCTGGTCCTGACTAACTGGGGGGAAAAGAAAGAAGATTACATTTCCCTCCAATCCCTCCAAGCATGTCTTGTTGCACTGTAATGTTGCAGCTCTTCCTATCAAAAAGTGGAATCTATTTTTCCAAACTTTGAATCTTGAACTAGGCCATGTGGCTTGTTTTAGCCAGTGGAATATTAGCAAATGTGACATTGGGTGGGGCTTGAAAAGTGTTTGAGCATCAGGGCTTTCCTTCTTGCTGATAGGAAGGGTTTTCCACCAGGAGAGTGAGGCTGCACTATGCATCTGTAGGACAAGAGGTCATAGGTAGGGAGGCCCCAGCCTCCACAGGTAAGTGAGGACAGCCTAGATCATCCAGCACCATGGAGCCAACCCAACAGAAGAAATGCCTGGCCCCCCACAGAATTGTGAGAAATAATAAATAGGTGGCTTCTGAGCCACTAAATTTTGGAGTGATTTGTTATGCAAGAAAACAAACTGTTGGACACTTGGGACGCCTGGGTGGCTCAGTCGGTTAAGCATCTGCCTTCGGCTCTGGTCATGATCCCAGGGTCCTGGGATTGAGTCCCACATTGGGCTCTTTGCTCAGTGTGCAGCCTGCTTCTCCCCCCCCGCCACTCCCCCTCCCCATGCTTGTTCTCTCTCTCTCTGACAAATAAATAAATAAAATCTTTTAAAAAAACTGTTGTACCATCATGTCACATTCTCCTAAGTTGGAATCTCTCTACTTTTTTGAGTCCCCATGGTATTTTATCAGGATCTTTCACTGGACAGTTGTCACTTTCTACATTTTCTTATGATCATTTATGGAAATACTTAAAATCTATGGGAGAATAAATTACTCGGGGACTAAATTCTTGCTTGATTCAATTTTATATTTTGCCCTGTCCTCACTCCCACAGTATCTAACTAAACTCTGATACTGAGCAAATACGCACAAGTGTTTGTCTGTAGACCGAATCAGTGAAGGAGGACCAACATGGAACAGTGAGTAAGAACACCGATTTTGGGATTTCTGGGCTAAAAATCACAGTTCCACTACTTATTAACTATGTTTCCCCGGGCAAGTTATTAAGCCATTTTATTTTGCCTCAGATTCCTCATCTACAAAAGGGGGATAATAGTAGTACCTATATCATGGAGTTGTTACAAGGATTAAATGAATTGACATAAATTTTTGGTCAAATAAATAAGTGAGAGGCTTTCAGAGCTGCCTCTAGTGCATCCAGCATGCCAAGGCCACTCATTGTCATCTCCATTCTCCACTCCCACCAAATGTCATCTTCTTAAAAATAATTAATTAACTAAATTTTTGCTGACCTATAATTGACATATAACATTGTCTATATTTAAGGTGTGCAACATGTTGATTTGATACATTGATGTATTGCAATATGATTACCACCATAATATACCAAATGTTATCTTGAGCCTCAGCTACTAAGTAACAGAATCTAACTGACAATCAATTAATCTAATAATCCAGCATGAGCAGAGATGGCTGGACTCTCCCAGGCCTTTCTGCCCACGTTAGAGAAGAAGGAAATTTAAAAGGAGATAGTTGTTAAAAGCCTGGCCTTTGGAGCCATTTGGACCAAGGTGAGTCCTTGTCTACCACTTACTACTCAGGTGATGCTGGGAAGATATCATACCTCTCTGAGTCTCTATTGCTTCATCTACAAAATAAGGGTAATGATATTTCCTCCACAGGGGAAGTATGGGCATAAGTGTGCATGACTCAATTAAGAACATCTTCTCCCTCCTCCCCTTATTATTACTGCTACTTCTTTCTCTACTACTATGGTCCTGGCTATGTGGTCTTGCCTATCTCATGTCATGGATATCAGCCAAAGGCCCCATTTTAAAAGGTTTTTTTTTTTTTTTTTTTAAGATTTTATTTATTTATTTGAGAGACAGAATGAGAGAGAGAGCACATGAGAGGGGGGAGGGTCAGAGGGAGAAGCAGACTCCCTGCTGAGCAGGGAGCCCGATGTGGGACTCGATCCTGGGACTCCAGGATCATGACCTGAGCTGAAGGCAGTCGCTCAACCAACTGAGCCACCCAGGAGCCCAAAGGCCCCATTTTAAATTCAATTAAATTAAGGACTGCCTGGAAATGCCATCTTCATCTCCTGTAACTAGTTTTGCAATGGTTGTTGAGTTTTACCTCTGTATATGGTGGCTAATTGCAGAGCTGTAAAATAGGGTTGTGGCATATCACCAGACTTCTTCCATCTCGGATTTACCACAAACTGTGAGCCTGGACCAACTACAATGACTATAAAAATAACATAAAGGGGAATATAAAAGAGAGTGGTGCCAGAGAACATGACTGCATTAGGCTCCTGATTTAACCTTCCAAATATCTTTCAAATCTATCTATTTCTATGACTACCACCATAGTCCAAGCTCCTATCATTTCTTACCTGGACAACTACAATTACTTGGTGGTACACTCAGAAAGCAGAGCCTACAAAGGTTTCTGTGCTGGTTATCTATTTAGGAGATAATCTCAGGGATCAGAAGTGAGAAATAAGCAGGATAGGAGAAGGGAAGATATATAAAAGTGTATAAGGTAAGTCACTGCTGAGGGCACCAGGACCTATCCAGGATCTTCTGAGGAATGCATTCTGTGGATTGCCAAGGAGGAGCATTTATCTATCAGCTTTCTTTCTCCACTGCCTGAGGGTTACTCCTGGAAGCATGAATTCCCCTGCACTCCCAGATCATTCCTGCACATGCACCAGTAGTTTCCCCTGGCATCAGTGTAATTGGAAAAGCCCTGGGGAAGGATGTACTTGAGGTTGGTGCTGTCAGTATGAGAAGAGGTGGAGCCCAAGTGGGAGTATCCTCCAGGGCCATTGCTAAACTCAAAGGAGATGCTGAAATGTGGGGCAGGGCCCCCACGTTTTCCTATACCACCTCCTAACTGCTCTATCCTCATCAATGCTGGTTCCTTTCTCTTCCCTAAACAGGAGCTACCGTGATTGTGTTTTCAAATGTAAAAAGGATCTGTCACAAATATCCTCTCAATACCACCTCACACCAGTCAGAATGGCTAAAATTAACAAGTCAGGAAATGACAGATGTTGGCAGGGATGTGGAGAAAGGGGAACCCTCCTACACTGTTGGTGGGAATGCAAGCTGGTGCAGCTACTCTGGAAAACAGTATGAGGGTTCCTCAAAAAGGTGAAAATAGAGCTACCCTATGACCCAGCAATTGCACTACTGGGTATTTACCCCAAAGATACAAATGTAAGGATCCAAAGGGGTACGTGCACCCCAATGTTTATAGCAGCAATGTCCACAATAGCCAAACTATGGAAAGAGCCAAGATGTCCATCGACAGATGAATGGATAAAGAAGAGGTGGTATATATATAACAGAATATTATGCAGCCATCAAAAGGAATGAAATCTTGCCATTTGCAACCACATGAATGGAACTGGAGGGTATTATGTTGAGTGAAATAAGTCAATCAGAGAAAGACAAGTATCATATGATCAAACTCATATGAAGAATTCTTAATCTCAGGAAACAAACTGAGGGTTGCTGGAGTGATGGGGGTGGGACGGATGGGGTAGCTGGGTGATAGACATTGCGGGGTATGTGCTATGGTGAGCGCTGTGAATTGTGTAAGACTGTTGAATCACAGACCTGTACCTCTGAAACAAATAGTACATTATATGTTAAAAAAAAAAAGAAGAAGAAGAAGAAGATAGCAGGAAGGGAAGAATGAAGGGGGGGAAATCAGAGGGGTAGACAAACCATGAGAGATGATGGACTGAGAAATAAACTGTGGGTTCTAGAGGGGAGGGGGGTGGGGGGATGGGTTAGCCTGGTGATGGGTATTATAGAGGGCACGTTCTGCATGGAGCACTGGGTGTTATACACAAACAATGAATCATGGAACAGTACATCAAAAACTAATGATGTAATGTATGGTGATTAACATAATATAATAAAAACAAACAAAAAACCAAATATCCTCTCAATGTTCAGGACTTAAATCAGGCCTATTGTTAAAGATCTTAATCCTAATATGGCCTTATGCATAAGGAACTGGTCTCAGCATTTGCCTGGGTGGGGGAAGAGGGACTGTAGTTGGAGGACAAGGCTGGGAGATTTACTTACTTCTCACTGCAGACGTTTTGGGACCTTTGGAAATATATACCATATTCTTGTGTTACCAACTAAATCCATTAAGTAATTAAAAGCAAGTCAAAGTAATCAGACAAGTGCAACAATCCTGATTGGTTGACTGGTCTTTCTAGTTATTGCATGTCTACAAGACTGCTCCATTGAGATCCCTGCCTTTCTCATGTCTTCTTCTCCTGAGTCCTTTTACTGTCGAACTGTGTCTTACTTTCATAGGTCATGTGTTATTCTCTTCCCAAGACAAGATGGATTGGGAGAACTTATCTTCCTGGTTCTTCCAGTGTATGTTTTGTGCTTCATTCAGGATCTGTACTCCACTCATTTTCTAACAGGCTGAGAGTCTGAAATGCAATGTAGGTGAGACATCTGGGGGTAAACTTTACACAGCTCTCTCAAAGAAGCAGATATAGATGTTTCGGTCACCTGATTTGAACAAATCACAAAACTTAGGCAATAAATTTGACTTTTAAACTCTGGAAACTAAGACTGAAGGAAAAAAGAAAGAAAGTTCTCTGACTTGGAAAAATTACATTCAGGAATGTGTCTGAGTTTCACAGGTTTAGAAAGGGCTGCCAATTTTTAACCTTTCTTTCCCCAAAGACTCAGCCTTCTCTAATCACAGTCCCTTTCTTCTTCTTCTTTAAAACAAACAAAAAACAAAAAAACAGCTTTATTGAGGTAGAATTGATATACAATAAACTGTACACATTTAATGTACACAGTTTGATACATTGGACATATGCATGTACTTGTGAAACCATCACCACATTATCAAGAATAATAGGTATATCCATCACCTCTTTTACTTGTTTGATGTTTTGTGTGTGTAGTAAGAACACTTAGCATGAGATCTACTCTTTGCAAATTTTTAAGTGGTCAATAAAAAATGTTATGCTGTACAGCAGATCTCTAGAACTAATTCATCTTGCATAACTGAAACTTTATACCAGTGGAACAACGCCCCATTTCCCCCTCCCCCTGCCATCAACAGATCAACGGACAAAAAAAAAAAAAATGTGGTATATACATATGGTGAAATATTATTCAGCCTTAAATAAAAGGAAATCAGTCTCTTTCTTCTTCACTTATTTCTATTTTTAAGCTGTCTGCCCTCATGTCACTGCATTCTTTATGTCCCCCGTCACGGTCCTTTGCCTTGGCACTCCTTCCTTCTCCCTCTCTCTCTGTTCCTTTGTTCTCTTCCTCCTTTTCTCAGCCTTGTCTTCTCTCCATTCTCGTTTCTCCCCTCACCTTAACTCTCAGTTTCCCCGCCCTTTCCACATGACTTCTTCCAGCTTCCTACCTCTTAGGGCTCACCATCCCAAGAGCTTCCCGGAATTTTAAAGACTTGAACAGGAACAAAAGAGAACTTGCTGTCATTGAATGTCCCTTCCCTTCCCCGGCCCCTTTCCCCAAGGACATCACAATATCTCAGGCCCCAGTTCAGCTCTCTCCCTCTCTGAGGACATGCCTCTGCCATCCTCCTCAGGCTGCTTGGGAAAGGGGAGGCATGGGTCCCAGTGCTTCCCTCACCCCACTGCGCTGTCAGAAACCTCTCAGCTCAGCTCACTTGAGGTCTAAAACTAGCTCCATGTTCCCTACAGGGCCCTACTCCTGCTTCCCAGCTTCAGACAGCTGCTCCCTGCCCAGAGCATGTGATTGATAGAGCCTCTCCCAGAGAAATCTGCCTTGGTCTGTGTAGTAAGCAGAGAAGTCACTAATGATTGCAGTTTAAATATCTTTGGCAGTAACAGAGCACAAAGGTCTTTTAAAGAAAGTCATCCCTTATCTGTCAGAAGAGCAGAGCCAGTTGTTAATACTTTATTATAGTTTATCTCCTGAGGTGGGGGGTGGAGAAGGGAGGCCTGGGGAGTTATTTTCCATGTGTAGATGGACTCAGTCCTGACGCTTGCAGAGATTATATGTCACCAGTGGCCAGAGTTCCTTTTTCTTTTTACTCCAGAGAGGAAAAATAAAAAACGAGACTGCCCACTTAACAGATCAATTGCATCTTGTGCTGTTCAACAACATATGGCCCTAGAACGCCTTTGAGCCAGGCCTCATTACTAGAGATCTGTGTGCAGACGGATACAACCCAGACAGCCTCCCATGGCAGGAATTTCTGTCCATGTAGCCAGGGCAATGAGCACTGGCTTGGGATCCTTCACAAATGAGCCCAGGACCAAAGGGTATCACTGGTGCCCCCGAAGCAATACAACATCTTCTGCCATGTTTAATTCCTCTTGCTTGGCTCTATTTGGATTTTGTGTCCCAGAGGAACACCACAGGAATTTTACAGATGAAGGTTGTGGACTGTGACCTTGGGGAGAGATGGGGAGAGGTTGGTGAGGGTGTGAAGAGGAGGAGGTGATGGAAGTTTAAGTGATAAAGGATCAAAGTGGGGTGGTATGCATAGCTATGGGCAGAACTTAGCTTCAGAGGCCGGTGTGTTGGATTAGGAGGGGCTCCAGGATGGGTGCAGGGGATTCAGGACATTTGAGGTAAACGTTTTCAATCTATGGAAATATTTCTCTATCTCTACCCCTGATCCCAGCTTGCTTTCTGTCATTGCTTTATGCATTCACACATCAGAAAATATGAGTCCTGTGTACCAGCTACTGGGGACACAACAGTATATAAGGCATGCATATTTCTTCTCACACAGCTTTCAGTCCTCTGCCCTTCTAAAGAAAAGCACTCTAAGGTGAGTCATTCTACTTCTGAATCTAACTCCACCCCCATGGCCTAACGGAGGCTGAGCTGAGTTGCCAACTGGAAAGGGTGCTTGTCCATATGTACAACAACCATGGGGCACAGGGATGGATGCTGGCAGAGAAGGCAGAGCAACAACAACTATGACCCTGCCAAAAACTGCCCTTCAATGGAAAAGATCGAGGCAGCTAATGGCTTATAAAGTTGGGTTGTTTGACAAACCAGTGACTCTAGTCTGGAGAAGGCATGGGCGGGTGTGGCACACCACAGCTATCTTCAGAGATCTGAAGGCTGTCATGGGGGAAAGGGTGGAGGTATTTATAGTGACCCTAGAGAACACAGTTCGCAGTGCTGGCTAGAAGGTATAGGAAAATTAATTTTGGCTTAAAATAAGGAAAAACTATCTAAAACATAGCACTATCCAGAAATGTTTGAGCTGCCCCTTGAGGGAATGAGTTTCTGCCTCTGGAGGTAGACATCTGCACCATCCTGCTGGTTTTGCTGCAGAACTGATGGCCACACCAGATGGAAGGTGTGACTACGTGATTTCCAATGTCCTTTCTAATTTGAATGCTTTGAGATTTTGTAAAACACTGAGCAACTCTCGGGCTCCCTGCTCGGCCGCGAGTCTGCTTCTCCCTCTCCCTCTGCCTCTCTCCCCATGCTCCTGCTCTCTCTCTCTCTCTTTCTCAAATAAATAAATAAAATATTTAAACAAAACACTGAGCAACTCTATTTTAAAAATCACAACCACTTATTGGGGATTCTTTTCACATATGATGTTTTTGTGGAGTGGGGAAAACAATGAAAACAACAAATTTTCAAGGTCCTTCCCTTCTTTGCTACCTCTGAAAAAACCATCAGAGGGTCACTTTTTACTTGAGAGTTTCATCCTAGTGACTCTGGGGAAACAGGGCCCAGTGCTTTATAAACATAGGGAAATTGCACAAGCTGCTGAATCCTGGAAAGCACATATTGTTCTTGTTCTGGTTTATTGTTCATTTTTAGAAGGTACTCTGAGGTCTTAACTAATTCTTCTTTCCCTTTCTAATTTTGAAGAAGCAGGAGTTAAATGATTGTAGGTGAGTTGCAATAAGAATTGTATAACCTATCTTCTGGGAAAGATGCATGGATCAGAGGAGAAGCTGAAACTACTTAGATGATTTGGGGCTGCCCTTTTGGGTGGCTAGGGGTAAGGCCAGGCTACACCTGGGATGGCAATGCTGACAGCAGTGGGCTGACTCTTCAAGCCCCTGCATCCTGCCTGCTTTTCTGGAAGTCAGCTGAGCTTATTTATGGCTACTCCCGAATATACCCTCTGAACCCCTCAGAAGGCACACTTCATGCACCATGAGCATGCGATCTCTCTGAGGTTTTCCGTAGCTCACGAATCTGGTCTTCCACTCTCCTGGGCACCCTTTTGGTAAGGTGCTTACCTCCAAGCCTGTACGCTGGGGATGGGTCAGATCCTATACATGGTGGCTACCTGCTGGAATTTGCCTGAATCCGAGTAGCTCCCCAGATTCTAGACCTTTACTTGTGTGGGCAGGGATGGGCACTGCAAGGAAGGGCAGGGGTGAATAACTGGGTGTTAGTGCTCTTTACTCTGGAGCACAACAATGGAGGTTGTTTCAGCTCTTGGTGGCCTAGGGGTTCATGCCAGTGCAGCCTTGCCTTGGTACCAGCTGGCTCTCCTCCTGGAAGAGACTTGCACCCCCTGGAGGCTTACAAAACCAAGCCAGATTGCAGGAAAAGAAAGCAGTGTGTCCTTACTGTCACCTTTGATTTATCATGCCCCTCTTTCTCATGCACATTATGCCCTAAAAATACTGCAGTTTTTCTAAGCATCATTTCCTCAGTCCAGAGCCAGGGTCCTGTTACAAGATGCTCATAAGGGCCCCTCTACTCACTCTCATGCCCTGGTATCTCTGTGATATAGGTGCCCCCGATGGAAAAAGAGAGGCACTGGCCCTTTAAAAAGGCTCTCGGGGACTCTAGAGCCAGAAGTGAACAGTGAGACTGACAGAACATCTCCAACTCCCTGTTGCCAAAATGTAGCTGTTTTTTAATGGTCCTTCCAGGAAGGAGATCTGGCTCTCAGTCATTATTCTACATTGGCCTCCAATAGCCCTTATTAGTAGGCTCAATGCTCCAGAAGAAATCCTGTGCTTTGTGGGCCTTCTTTGTGTGTCTGGGTCACCCTGGCCTCAGGCTCCTTCTACCTGTTTGGCTCAACCTTGATTGGAGCTTAATGCTCAAGCTCCTCATGAAATCCCCTTTTTGACTTTTGCTAACTTACTACACAACTCTTGTAGCCCTGAGGTTCCCAAATGGACTGGGTTCTGGACCAAATGCCAAGCAGCATCCCCCAAACCTGCAGGCAAGTGCTGTCAGGAAGTATGTAAAATGCCAAATGACCTATTTGCAAGTGGGCGGCCAGGGGTGACCCTACTGGTTGAGCTGGGCCGGGCAGGCTCAGGGAGTGCAGCGTGTTCCATTACTTTGCTGTTTGACCTGGTTCATATTTGGCTGGGGCTGCAGCCCAGGCAGTAGGCCCGACTCAGCTGTGTCCTCTGGCCTCCACGCAACATCTTTGTCATGAAGGTTGGCAAGGGACTGCTTAATTCTTTCTGTTACTTCAGAGCAGTGGTCGGGGAAGGAAGGAGCTCTGGCTGACTTGTCTGGAAGAATAGTTTGAGGCGTGTAAGGTAGGATTTCAGTGGCTGTGGGATTTGATGTACAGGGATAGGAGAGGGGGCTGATGATGGTTAGCTACAGCACTGAAGTTCAAAGACTCAAAGATATGTACAGAGATTGAAGAATTCCACGCAGGCAAGAGATTTGTGCAGGCCAGTCTGGAAAGACTGGTTAAGTCCTGGCGATGCTAAACTCCCCAAGGGCAATGACCACATCGTGTATTTATTTGAATTCCCTCACGTAAGCCAGCATGGTACTTTGCCCAGAGTAGACAGATTAGCTCTATGGTCAAGAAGGTGCAGCCTGGATGCAGGCTGCCTGGGTTTGAATTCCTGCTCTGCCATTTAGAGCCTTATGACTTGGGCAAGTTAATTCCCCTTTCTGTACCTTGATGCACTTATCTGCTAAATGGGGATCATAATCATACCTGCTTTACAAGATTGTTGCAAGGATTAAATGAGATGATCAGCAATTAGAACAGTGTCCGGCACATTTGTTATTACTGTTAGACATACAGGAAGGATTAGTTGATGAGTAGCTGAAATTCAGATGGGATTATACTGTGGGATGGCTAAATTCTTAGTTCCCAGCCCATGTTCTCTAGTGCTTAACTTTACCCTGGTGTTTGTCAATTATTTTACACATTGGGGAGTTTTAAAATTATTTAAGTCATGTAGCAAAGACAGCTCCGAAGAAACTAGCACATGCCCTGAAAAGTCTTCCGCCTTGAGGCAGTTAACAAGGACCAGCCATGTCCTTTCTACAGCTCCATGCTGGGGAGCGGAAATGCGCAGTTCTCTGTCACTGATGGACTGCAGATGCCTGGGCAGTGCTGGGTTACACTGCTTGGCTCTTCTTGTGACCAGAGGCCGGCATTGATCACATGGTTTTTTATAGCTGAAGCAGGCACCTGAGGCCTAGGACAGAATGCAGCTCACTTATCTCCCTGGAAATTTGTATTTAGCCCTTGGCCTTGTTGGCCGAATGCTTTGGCCACCTGAGAAAGCTGGTCAAAGACGACAGGAAATCATAGTCTATGTCACAGGTCAGCTGCCCAGGGAGCCTGAGGGTGACCATCCTGGGTGTCATGTGGAGGGGAGGACAGCCTGGCAGAGTAGCCTATACTCAGCTTGGGCTGTCCCCAACGCCTCCTCCTCAAAACGCCCACCAACAAGCATAACAAAGCAATGGGTGCCCAGCTTCCCTCTCCCCTTCCCCCTGCACTGAGCTCACTGGTGCTGGTGCAGGCGCTGGCCTTGCTGCACCTCTGCCAAGTGCCTTGGCTCTCCTTAGCCTTGAGCCGCTCCGGGACCATGAGCAGGCTGATCACTGGCCCAGCTGTTGGGAATCATTTTGAGGATGAAAACAATTAAGCTGGGCAAGAAGCCCACCACCAAATCCTGTCCCCTGTTCTGCACCTTCAGCCCATCTTTTTTATCCTATTCTGAGTTTTCTTTCCATCCATAGTCCAGCTGAGAACACCAGCCAATAATGCACTAGTTCCAAAGCACCCGCTCAGTCCTGTGGATTTGGAGATTCTGGAGTGCTGGGGAAGGGGTAACTGGATTCTGAAGCATCTCTCCCTTGAGAGGCTGGGCCAGCTTCCACCAAAGTCCTGGCCATCTGTGCAAGGAATAACACTGCCAAACAGCATGCTTTTCTGGAGCTGTCCTCCCTGCTCTATGTACAGACTCTTGGTACTGTGGGAACAGATGTGGAAACTGAGGCACGGTGAGGGTAGGCTATGAGCAGCTTGGTCATCCCCCCCAGGCAGTGCCTCAGGCTCTGGAGTCTAGTGAGCTCAGCACTGCATCTGAAGGAATTTGTTGGACAGCTCAAGCCCTCCCTGTAAGACAGGACCTACTGAAGAAGAATCTGGAGCTAGGGAGGCACTGGGGCTCTGCACTCCAGCTGGGGAGCTGGGGAGCTGGGGAGGGGATGATAGGGACATCTTTGGTCTCTTCTGCTTTCTGTGCTCCACACAGCTCCTGAATTCCTCTGAAAAGTGTCTGTCAACCCCAGCCCTGTTTTTCCCACTGGTGTGCCCCAGTGTCTAGAGCCATGCCTGTCATACAGCAGCCTCTCAGCAAATACATCCTGACTGAGGACCGATGTGCCCATCTATGCTGGCATCCTGGAGAGGAGCAGTGGGGATCCTGGGGCTCCAGAGCCCCTTCTGTTTCAGTTCCAGAAAGGCCCAGGTGTGGGGGTTGGGGACCTGGGAAGTGAATACAGTGTATTTCTAATGTTCTCAGCCTCCCTCCTACCATCCCTGCGGGCCTCTGCTTCACGGTGCCACCCCACCACCTTGTCACCCATTACCACAGCTTCCCTCTCCTTCTCGATTCTTTCTTCATGTTAACATGAATCATATTCCACCTCACCTTGGTTATTTGCCTTAAATATCAAAGTCTTAAGCTAAAGAAATAAATCTCTAAGATGACTGATTTCAGGCATTGACAAGGGAGAAGAAGGCCTGTCTTGAAGAGGGGGTAACAATGGGGACTTCCAGGGACACAGAAAATGCTGTGAGACCTAGTGTCCCTGCTCCCCAACCAGCCCCTCCCAGAACTTCCTATGCTATCTGTATAGCACTTGAGGGAAGTGACTCACAGGTTTCCATGTGAGGCTCATGCTGAGTGTGAAAGCTGATGACAGGGGTGCAGGGGGGGAGCTGTACAAAAGCAGCCCAGAATTGAATTTCTTCTCAGCGTATCACCTTACTGCAGCCATTCCACCGTGTCAGTGAGGGAGGGACGCCCCGCCCACCTCCACAGCTGCCCGGGTGTGGCTTGGGGAGCGGGGCAGGCTGGACTGTGAGACAGATGATTTCAATTTAAGGCATTTGGGGAGAATACTGTTCCACTTGCTCATTTTTTTGGTTCCCCCCACCCCCAAGCTTGATTCAATCAGTGGTGGATAAGAAATGCCTGTTTCCATAGCACCGCCACTGTGAAGGAGGGAAAAATCAGCAACAGAGAACAAGCTGTTTTCATCTGGAAGAGGGCACTTGAGTGGGTAAAGAAATGAAGGCTGAATTAACACTGAGCAGGCTCTGAGCCCCCAGTTCCCTGGTGGTTGACCATATGGGACCCCAGAAAAGGCATGGTCCACGGGGGAGCACCAAAGATGATTACACCAAGGGAAACACACCTGCTCATTGCCTGGTTTCCATTAAACCAGCCTGATCTGTTTGGGCTCTAGGCCTTGCTGGCCTGTGTTTGTTTTCATGGCTGATGTTACCCAACCAGACTGATGAATTTGGATATTTCTCCTTTTCTTATGTTGTTTCGTGTTTAGTTGACTGTACTCAGTATTTCTGTGCATATTCATTTCCCATCTGATGCTGCCAAAGAGGACTGTGGTCACTTTTTCATATTCCAAGCCCATGGCCTGGACATTGTTCATATCAGAGGGTTCAATCCAAAGAGAGAGAAACTTTGGGAGAAATGGAGGGTTTCAGCTTAACCTCTACACCCTTTTGGAAGAAGCAGAATTTCTAAGGAGGTATTGTTGGTGAGACTTGGTGTCCCAGCCTCAGGCCAGAATGAGATGTTCAGCAAAGGTGTTTTTAGAAGGCTTGTTGCTTTGCAAATTTTCAAGTCTGGGTTTGAGGATTTGGGATAAAATGGCCTTCACACCTTTCTGAGGTTCTCATCCTGCTGGTTTCCTTGGAGATCCATATACCAGCCTAGCTCTGGGCCTGGCTAGAACTAATGGCCCTGGGTTTGGAAATATCCCCAAATATAATCTCCTCCAAGATTTTGCCCTTCACTGAAAACTCCACTGGGCCTTTTAAAGTAGATTAAATCCATATGTTCCTGATTCATTTACACTTAACTCATCAGAATGTTCCCTTTTTTATGAGTATTTTGTTGTCTTAAGATGTCTTTACAGTCTTGTTTGTAAGCGTTTCTTTTCCCCTTAGAAACAAGACACCATGTGTTCTCAAAGCAAGGGTATAGGGGACCCTGGTGGTAGAAACGTAACTTCAGGTCTGAGTTTTGCTTTGGTTCACAGAGGAAATGCAGTGTTTAGAAAGCAGAGCTGTTTGGCTTAAGTGTCAAAACATTTTTCTTTTTGCTCTGAGCATGGGATTGAGGGCAGATATCCATACCCCTCCTGCTAGGTTGGAAACTCAAGTGAGTGCTATCTCTGAGTAGCAATGTAATCTTGGGCAAATCACGTAATCTCTTTTCTCCTCAGATCCTTCATCTGTAAAATGGGGATGATATTACTCCCTACCTCACAAGACTATTGTAGTAAAAATATATTTGAAGCTGTCATAAAAACATGAGTCATACAGAATTAGCTGAAATTCCTTTGAACAGTGCCAAGCTCATGCATTGCTCTTATCCTTTCCTTCATATGCCATCTGATTCACTTAACTCCAGTTAATCCTTCAAGACTCAGTTCAAACAACATCTATTCTAAGACCTTTCCTACCCACCAGCCTTGACCACCCAAGAACAGTCCATCAGTTTCTTCTCTGTGTCCTTAAAACATCTTATACCTGTCTCTATGGTCAGCCTCATTGTTTATATAAACTGACTTCCCCTTTGTGAAACTGACATCTCATTGAGGGCAGTAAAGTGATACTCATCTTGGTATTTCCAAAGCCCAGGACAGAATCTTCCCCATTGGAGGTGCTCAACAGTAGTTTAAAAGAAGGAGACAAAGACAGAAAAAGGGACACAATGCTGCCCATTCATTCTGTATTCAGGATGAGTCCAGTTAACTCTATCTAGCTTTTGTGAAAAAGAGACAGAAGGGGGTGATGCAGTGGAGGTACTATTCCCATTTTGATGTGGGGTAGGAAATGGTGAGGGACAGAAAGAAACCACAGAAAACTTGGGATTTGAACTACAAGAGGCAAAGCAAGTTTTGGAGAGAAAATGAAGAATTCATTTTGGGACATGTGGAACATAGCATTCACGAGCAAATATCTGCTAAATGTTGCAAGCTTGAGCTGGAAAAAGTTTGGAACTACAGTTGTTGAAACACTGAGGGGAAGCCAGAGTGGATCCTATCATCAGAGGAAATATGGTCTCCTTGAGGTCTTGCAATATAAACTGTCAGCCATTATCATTTTTCTTTTTCTCGATACTTAAAGTATAAAGTTAGTTGTTGATTTGAGATCTTTCTTCTTTTTAAATGTAAGCATTTACAGCTATAAATTTCCCTCTTAGTACTTCTTTTGCTGCATCTCATAAGTTTTGGTATGTTGTGTTTTCATTTTCAATTGTCTCAGGGTATTTTCTAATATCCCTTGTGATTTTTTTCTTTGACCCATTGGTTGTTTAAGAATGTGTTGTTCGGGGGCACCTGGGTGGCTCAGCCGTTAAGCGTCTGCCTTCAGCTCAGGTCATGATCCTAGGGTCCTGGGATCGAGCCCCACATTGGGCTCCCTGCTCGGTGGGAAGCCTGCTTCTCCCTCTCCCACTCCCCCTGCTTCTGTTCCTGCTCTCGCTAACTCTCTTTCTGTCAAATAAATAAAATCTTAAAAAAAAAAAAAAAAAGAATGTGTTGTTCGATTTCTGCGTGTTTGTGGATTTTCCAGTTTTCCTTCTGCTATTGCCTTCTACTTTCATTCCATTGTGGTTGGAAAAGATACTTTGTATGATTTCAGTTTTTTAAAATTCATCAAGATTTGGGGCACCCGAGTAGCTAAGTTGGTTAAGCGACTGATTTTTGATTTCAGCTCAGGTCATGATCTCAAGGTCATGATCTCAGGGGCGTTCAGCACAGAATCTGCTTGAGATTCTCTTCCCCTCCTTTCCCTCCCCCCACTCACACTCTCTAAATAAATTGAAAATAAATAAATAAATAAATAAATAAATAAATACAATCTTTAAAAAAATAAATAAAATTCATTGAGACTTATTTCATGGCCTAACATATGGTCTATCCTGGACAATGTTCCATGTGCACTTGAGAAAAATGTGTTCTGTGCTGCTATTGGGTAGAGCATTCTGTATGTGTTTATTTTTTTATTTTTTATTTTTTTAAAGATTTTATTTATTTATTTGACAGAGACATAGCGAGAGAGGGAACACAAGCAGGGGGAGTGGGAGAGGAAGAAGCAGGCTTCCCACGGAGCAGGGAGCCCAATGTGGGGCTCGATCCCAGGACTCTGAGATCATGACCTGAGCCAAAGGCAGACGCTTAATGACTGAGCCACCCAGGCGCCCATCTGTATGTGTTTATTAGGTCCAATTGATTTGTAGGTTTGTTCAAGTCCTCTGTTTCTTTATGGATCTTCTTCCTTTTTTTTTTTTAAAGATTTTATTTATTTATTTGAGAGAGAGAATGAGATAGAGTATGAGAGGGGGGAGGGTCAGAGGGAGAAGCAGACTCCCCGCTGAGCAGGGAGCCCGATGCGGGACTCGATCCCGGGACTCCAGGATCATGACCTGAGCCGAAGGCAATCGCTTAACTGACTGAGCCACCCAGGCGCCCTCTTTATGGATCTTCTATATGGTTGTTTTATCTATTATTGAAAGTAGGATATTGAAATCTTCTATTGTTATTGTAAAGGTGTCTATTTTTCACTTCAATTCTGCCAATGTTTGCTCCTTTACTTTGGAACTCTGACTCTGGGTACATATAAGTTTATACTTGCCATATCTTTTTGGTGAATTGACCCCTTTATCAACATATAATGTCCTTCTTTATCTCTTGTGATAGTTTTTTACTTACAGTGTATTTTGTCTAGCATTAGTGTAACTACCTCAGCTTTCTTTTGGTTATTGTTTGCATGTTATATCTTTTTCCATCCCTCACTTTCAATCTGCTTGTGTCCTTAGATCTAAAGTGAGCTTCTTGTATGTAGGAAGCATAAAGTTGGACCCTGATTTTTTTTAATCCATTTTGCTGATCTATGCCTTTTACATTTTTTGAAGTGATTTGTAGTCGGGAAGGACTTACTATATTTTACATTCTTTAAAGTGATTGGTAGTAGGGAATGACTTACTTGTGCCATTTGGTTATTTGTTTTCTTTATGTCTTACAGTTCTTTTGTCCCTCATTTCCTATATTACTGTCTTTCTTTGCCCTTAGTTGATTTTTTTGTAGTGACATGTTTTGATTCCCTTCTTATTTCCTTTTGTGTATATTCTATAGGTATTTTCTTTGTGGTTATAATAAGGATTACATTTAACCATCCTAAAATTATAACAATCTATTTTGAATTTATACCAAATTATCTTTTTTTTTTTTAAGATTTTTTATTTATTTGCAAGAGAGAGAATGAGAGACAGAGAGCATGAGAGGGAGGAGGGTCAGAGGGAGAAGCAGACTCCCCGCTGAGCAGGGAGCCCGATGCGGGACTCGATCCCGGGACTCCAGGATCATGACCTGAGCCGAAGGCAGTCGCTTAACCAACTGAGCCACCCAGGCGCCCCCCAAATTATCTTTAATTACATACAAAAACTATACTCCTATATAACTCCATCCCCCAACTTAATGTTACTGAAGTCCCAAATTACATGTTTATATATGTGTACCCATTAGCATATATTTATAATAATTTTTATGCATTTGTTTTTAAATCTTGTCAAAAATAAAAAGTGGAGTTATACAACAAAATTATAATAATGCTGGCTTTTATATTAGTCCACGTATTTACCTTTAGCAGACACCTATATTGTATAGACCTTTGAGTTACTTTATAAGGTCCTTACATTTCAACCTGAAGGACTCTCTTTAGCATTTCTTGTAGGGCACAACTAGTGGCAATGAATCCCTCAGTTTTTGCTTATCCAGGAATGTCCTAGTTTCTCTCTCATTTTTTGAAGGACAGTGTTGCTAGATATAGAATTCTCACTTGACAATATGTTTTGCTTTTAGGACTTCAAATGTGGCATATAGTTGCTCATAATATGTTCTTATAATTGTATTTCTTTGGTGTTGGTTGTGATCTCTCCTTTTTCATTCATGATTTTATTTATCTGGGTCCTCTCTCTTTTCTTTTTGGTAAGGCTGGCCAGGGGTTTACCAGTCTTATTAAGATTTCAAAGAACCAGCTCCTAGTTTCGTTGATCTGTTCTACTGTTCTTTTAGTTTCTATTTCATTGATTTCTGCTCTGATCTTTATCATTTCTCTTCTCCTGCTGGGTTTAGGCTTTATTTGCTGTTCTTTCTCCAGCTCCTTTAGGTGTAGGGTTAAGTTGTGTATTTGAGACCTTTCTTCAGAAAGGCTTGTATTGCTATATACTTTCCTCTTAGGACCGCCTTTGCTGCATCCCAAAGATTTTGAACAGTTTTGTTTTCATTTTCATTTGTTTCCATGAATTTTTTAAATTCTTCTTTAATTTCCTGGTTGACCCATTCATTCTTTAGTTGGATGCTCTTTAGCCTCCATGTATTTGAGTTCTTTCCAACTTTCCTCTTGTGATTGAGTTCTAGTTTCAATGCATTGTGGTCCAAAAATATGCAGGGAATGATCCCAATCTTTTGGTGCGAGTTGAGACCTGATTTGTGACCTAGGATGTGATCTATTCTGGAGAATGTTCCATGGGCACTAGAGAAGAATGTGTATTCTGTTGCTTTGAGATGGAATGTTCTGAATATGTCTGTGAAGCCCATCTGGTCCAGTGTGTCATTTAAAGCCTTTATTTCCTTGTTGATCTTTTGCTTAGCTGATCTGTCCATTTTGGTGTGTGGGGGGTGTTAAAGTTCCTTACTATTATTGTATTATTGTCAATGTGTTTCTTTGATTTTGTTATTAATTGGCTTATATAATTGGCTGCTCCCATGTTAGGCCATAGATATTTAAAATTGTTAGATCTTGTTGTTGGATAGACCCTTAAGTATGATATAGTGTCCTACCTCATCTTTTAATATAGTCTTTGGTTTAAAATCTAATTTGTCAAGGATTGCCACCCCAGCTTTCTTTTGATGTCCATTAGCATGGTAAATGGTTTTCCACCCCCTCACTTTCAATCTAGAGGTGTCTTTGGATCTAAAATGAGTCTCTTGCAGACAGCATATTGATGGGTCTTTTTTTTATTCATTAGCCCATTTACACTCAGGGTAACTATTGAAAGATATGAATTTAGTGCTGTTGTATTGCTTATACGGTGACTGTTACTGTATATTGTCTCTGTTCCTTTCTGGTCTATGTTACTTTTAGGCTCTCTCTTTGCTTAGAGGACCCCTTTCAATATTTCTTGTAGGGCTGGTTTGGTGATTGCAAATTCTTTTAGTTTTTATTTGTCCTGGAAGCTTTTTATCTCTCCTTCTATTTTCAGTAACAGCCTAGCTGGATATAGTATTCTTGGCTGCATATTTTTCTCATTTAGTGCCCTGAATATATCATACCAGTCCTTTCTGGCCTGCCAGGTCTCTGTGAATAGGTCTGCTGCCAATCTAATGTTTCTACCATTGTAAGTTACAGACCTCTTGTCCCGAGCTGCTTTCAGGATTTTCTCTTTGTCTCTGAGACTCATAAGTTTTACTATTAGATGTCAGGGTGTTGACCTATTTTTATTGATTTTGAGGGGGGTTCTCTATGCCTCCTGGATTTTGATGCCTGTTTCCTTCCCCAAATTAGGGAAGTTCTCCACTATAACTTGTTTCAATATACCTTCTGTGCCTCTCTCTCTTTCTTCTTCTTCTGGGATCCCAATTATTCTAATATTGTTTCATCTTATGGTATCACCTATCTCTCGAATTCTCCCCTCATGATCCAGTAGTTGTTTCTCTCTCTTCTTCTCAGCTTATTTATTCTCCATCATTTGGTCTTCTATATCACTGATTCTCTCTTCTGCCTCATTTATCCTAGCAGTTAGAGCCTCCATCTTTTTTGAAGGCTTTTTTATTTATTTGACAGAAAGATAAAGAGAGAGCACAAGTAGGCAGAGCAGCAGGCAGAGGGAGAGGGAGGAGCAGACTCTCTCCACTGAGCAGGGAGCCAGACGTGGGGCTTGATCCCAGGACCCGGGGATCGTGACCTGAGATGAACGCAGATGCTTAACTGACTGAGCCTCCATTTTTGATTGCCGAAGTGTGTCATGACCTCATTTGAAGTCTCCAAACCCAGCAGATTCCTGCAGTGTGCTCCCACTCTTCTCCTCCCGGGGGAGGAAGGGGAGTCTCCCCAGATCTGCCACTTGTTGGGTCCCTGCTCAAAGAGTAGTGGCCTGACTGTGCCACAGATCATGGTTTATGGCAACGCTGAGCTGAGAGCCTACTCCTCAGCTCTGTCTTTGCTGCTGGCTTCCCTGCTCCAATACCTGGGAACTCTGCCACACTCAGGCACCCCCAGTCTTTCTGTGACCCCGAGGGTCCTGAGACCACATTGTACCAGTAAGGGTTCCACCCCTTTCTTAGCCACTGGAGCGATGTCTCTCAGTAGAGCAGACTTCTAAAAGTTCCAATTTTGTGCTCTGTTGCTCTATCACTTGCTGGTAGTGGTGGACGGAGGCCCCCTCCCCCACTGTCTATCCTCCCGAATATCGCCTCAGATTCACTTCTCCGCACATCCTACCTTCCAGATAACAGTTGCTTTTCTGTTCATAGACTTGCTGCTATTCTTTTCTTCAATCTCCAGTTGAGTTCGTAGGTGTTCAGAATGTTTTGATAACTATCTAGCTGAATTCCTGGGACCAGATGAAATTTAGGACTCCTACTCCTCTGCCATCTTGCTCCTCTCTCTCTTCTCAGGTCTTTTTTAAGCATGCATCTTGCCTATGCCTGTGTGTGGCTTTTCAATTAACTCATATAGACAGCTACTTATAAATGTCTTAATTGCAGAGTAGGCAGCCCTAAAGGGACTTATTTCCCTGAAAGGAGAGCCTAAAACAGGGGCATTTAGGCAGTTGGTTTATTTGGGAGGTGATTTTAAGTTGCAGAAATGAGGATGGGAGAGAGTGATAAACAGAAGTTGAAAAAGTCAATATAAGAATATTGAGTCAATGCTGGTTCTGTGAACATTGGGGGCTCAATTTTCTTAGACTTCCTGAGAAGCATACAGAATCATCCTACTCCAAGAATTGCCCACAGCAAGGCTGGGAAGCCAGAGTATTTATTAATTGTAAATGTTGCTCCTGGGGGCACTAGCTTCTCCCCCAACTCCTCCTCTGAGCTGCATATCCCAGGTCCAATGGGCTCCTGTTTATCTCTGAGGTATTACCCAGCAGGAAAGGCAGCAGTGGATCCTGCCATTGGTCAAAAGTAGGTGTGAGCTGGCCAACATGGTGCTCCATGACAACCAGAGATGCTGATGTTGTTTGGGCAGGGCCAAAGGTGTTCACAGAATGGCAGTCATGCTATAGCCTCATTAGTATATACGCATGTTCTACCAAATAAAACTCAACAGTATAACTGTAGAATCTCATCTCTTCTCTTCCCCATTTCTCTTTCACTTCTCTTCTTTATCCTTGTCAAATTCCATTTATTTTTTTTTATTAAAAAATCTAATAATACAGAAGTGAATCCCATGCTTTTCTAAGCCACTCCTGTCATGCAATTGTGCCTTGTTTTCCTAGTGTTCTTGCGGCTGGTAATCAGAGATGGATATCTCAATCCTAGAGGAAAGTCCTTAGCATATTCTTGGGCTCTTTCTGTAGGTTAAGGAATAGCTATGGGTCAAGCTGGTGACTCTGCACTGGCTTGCATTAGCTTCTATATGGGAAATGCAATACAGAGAAGGTGCCCAGCAATATTGCATGTGATGTACGGCCATTCATTCTGACTCTTTTCCCTTAGGATTTCTTTTGGCTGAACAGCAAGCTCTCCAGACCTTGCAACTAGAGAACATCACTAACATAACATAAATGCTGGGCAGCTGCTGGGAGCTGGAGATAGCTCATGATGAACAGCTGTGTGAGGTTTGACCTTTGGGGAAAAGCAACACCAAATCCAGCCACCATAGGCTGGTTTCCATTTGGATTTAGTGCAAATGAGGCATAATGACAATTAAACAGATGTGTTTGGAGGGGAACAAAATTAAAAAGGCATTTCATTTTAAGTAAGGAGAGGGGGCAAAGGAGAGAAGAACTTTTATGGATGACAGCAGAGAGAAGTTTTCCTAGAACTGAAAGATGTATAAACTATTATGAATCATTAGCTTTATGAGAGTGGAAACTTTCACTTTACCTTATGTGATTGTGTACTGTTGAAATAACCCACCCAGCTAGAACACAATAAAATCCTGATGCTGTGCAAGTGTGGCTGTGTGGAAGAGAGGTGTTGAGAGGAGAGGCTCTGTTCTTAATACAGTTGGAGACATTGAGTCAGAAAGTTCGAGAGGCTTGCTGGAGTTGGGTAGTTAGAGGTAAACAGTCAGGCTAAGATGTTCAGGGAAAAGCTGTCAGGACTTGGGGCTTTAAATCTTAGGAGAAGATTTTTGTTTTTGTAAGATCACTTGAAATTCCCTAAAAACTGCTCATATCACTTTAATAAAAGGAACAAGAATAATTCATGTGAAAACATCAATCATAAAAGGTTGGAAAGGCAAACACATTTGTGTGTCTGTGGACAGTTGCAAATAAATTTTGGTTGCCTTCCTTAAGCAATGCCAGCTGTGGTCTGCTTTCTCAAACCAGGATGCACGCTAAGAGGAGAAGGGAAGGGAAAATTTCCCCCCCAAAGACTCGAAGTATGTCTGAGGTAAGGCAACCATATTCTATTATTTTCCACCTCAAATCACTGTAGTAATTTGGGGCCTAAAGTAGTGGCATAATAAATGTTTGTTTGACTAAATGTTTCAATAGCCCTAAATCTACTTATGCAAATTAAAATCATGTTTAATCTTTCTACTGAAGTTGAATTCACAAGTTCATTGTGTTTATAAATAGTTTCTTAGAGGGGCACCTGGGTGGCTCAGTTGGTTAAGTGTCTGACTCTTGGTTTTGGCTCAAGTCATGATCTCAGGGTAGTGAGACTGAGCTCTGCATCAGGCTCTATGCTCAGCATGGAATCTGCTTGAGATTCTCTCCCTCTCCTTCCCCCCACCCCCTCACTCTTTCTCTCTCTATATAAAATAAAATAAATAAATAAAAATCTTAAAAAAAGAGAAAGTTTCTAAGTTGACCAAAAAGCTTTAAACAGTGAACATGCATGGTGTTTAGCTTAATGATAGAAAGCTCTGGTGAACTCTGGTGAGCTCTGGTGTCAGATCTGAGTTTCTGGCACCACCATTTACTAATTGTTTGACTGTGGGGAAATTGTTTAGCCTCTTTAAAGCTTAGTTTCCTCAACAATAAAATGGTATAATAACTGTAGGTAACCTATAGAATTAAGGAGATTAAATGAAATAATACTAATAGAATACTTAGCATAGTTTTTTTGTACAGAGAAAGCAATGTTAATTGTATAATAATAATCAATAATCAGTATCCTCCACTTCCTCCTCCTCATCATCATCTAGAACAGGGGCAGGTAAACTGTGGACTACTGCCAGTTTTTATAAATAAAGTTTTATTGGAACACAGCCATGTCCTGTTGTTTACATATTTTCTGTGGCAGTTTTCACATTATGGGGCAGAGCTGAGTCATTATGACAGAGATTGCATGGCTGTCAAAGTCTAAAATATTTAGTATTTGTCTCTGCAGAAAGTTTTCTGACCCCTGCCCCAGAAGCAAGAAAATCCAGGGAGATGTTGATACTTTTCTTGAGCTTCAATTACCAGGAAATCATAGCTTTGATGGAAAGAATCTAGATGAATGATCCCATAAGGCAACAGAATATTTTGTTTCCTCATAGATTCCCAATATATATTAAGGGACAGAGATGAACAAATGTTAAGAAAGAAAAGTGGAATCTTGAATACGTTACTTGACTACTTTACGCAAAGAGAATGAACAGAAGTAGAATCTTTTGGCTTAAAAGAAAAGGCACAGAAGCAAGCAGAAAAAGCCTAATAAGTTAGGGGATCAATGTTTCCATGGGCACTGAATGTGTCTTAAGTTATTTTATAAAAATAGAAATTTCTGTTTCTGGGTCCAGAGATACAATATGGAGAAGGTCACGGAGCATGCATAGCATGGAAGTATCTGCACTCAGTAACAGATATGGTATTTATTCTTAGAAATCTTTTCACCTTTAAATCTGTGAGTTAACACAGTCAGAATACCACGGGGTTCCTGGTTTTCACCAAAACTGTCTTTTCAGACTCATAGCAGAGGAAACAATCTTAAAACTCACATGGAAGAAAGTAGTGACTAAAGTTGGAAACTTAGCAACAGACTGGAAAGAGAATTTTAAAAGACCAAAAACAGCAACTCAAAAATTAGATAAAAACTACTCTAGGAAGATCAGCAGAGAGATAAGAGAAATAGAATTTCCTTGCCTTCCTATTCTTTCAAAATGAGAGTCCAGGCTAGGAGGGACCACAAGGACAGGGATTAGGGTTAGCATCAAGAAACTGCCCAGCCTCTGCCTGCTGGCACCATCCTTTGCTGGTGGTGGGGGGCTACACAAGACTGGAGCCAGGATCATACTGTCCTTTGATGAGAGGGCATGTCTTCTAGCCTAAGAAGCTATCTTAGAGGAAGGAATGTTAGGTGATCATGGATGCCCTGAAATTTTGCTCATCAATTTTCAAACTACCTCACATATGCCCAATTTAAGGGCTAAGTGTGTGCGTACTCAGAGGGTGGGGGCCTGGGCCACTGCAAGATTGGAAATGGTATAGAAAGGAAAGTTCCCAGTGTCTGTATGGGGCTGAGAGGTGGTGTGGGGTACACATCAGCTCTAGATCTTTCCCAACACTAAGACTGCCATGGGGCACACCCTGTGGGCACATGGAAGTTGTTAACAAGTCAGTTAGACATTGATATCCAGAAGTTCCTGAGAATTTATCTTTTGTGTCATAGATTGTTCTACCATGTATAATAGTGATCATGTAAAGCCTTGAGGACAGTGCCTGCAGAACAGGTGCTCAGTTCATGGTAGCTATTATTTTCATTACTGAGACCAAACTAGAAACTTTGGTTTTTACTGTTTAATAAAGAAATTCTCTTTGTTTCTTTACAACAAACAAGCAAAAAGCCCTTAGTCTGAAAAGTCAGTGTAGCGTTCAGATTCTCATCCCTGGAAAATCCTTATCCACATCACCCCCTTTCCCTCATTTGGTGATGAGCTCCTTATGTGGCAATTTGTAGAAAGAGCCACTGCCCAGGGCCATTCATGAGCCAATCTGTTTTTTGTTCCTAATTCTTGAATGAATGTCCTAAATTTCCCTATGTGATAATTTCCTCCACCAGCTCTTTCTTTCTCAGAAATACTATGCTTGCTTTTTGTACATTTGCAGGATAAAAGAAATGTAGACATTTAAATAATAATGTATTTTTAAAGGCATAATGGGGTTAGTTTAGGTAAAACAAGCCATCTCACATCATCTGCAGAAGAAAGCTAATAAGTTTTGGAGTTCATTGGGGAACCAGAGAATATTCATTTTTATGAGAGTATTAAGTTTTTATTGAATTACGTCTTCATTCAGGGGACTTTGGTTCATCTACTGAAAAGGGAAGTTTAACTCAATGATTTTGGGGCTAGTAAAATTTAAACCACAATGAGAATCTTTTGATGAATCAGTTCTTTTAACAGAGACTCTGTTGGGCCAGATATTGGGTGGTGGCTATTGACTTCTACAAATAGCCAAAGCAAGCATGCCCAGTGCCCTTATGTGGCCCAAATGCAGTGGCATGAATGGTGGAAGAAGACTCAGGAACACCAGGTTCTAGTTATGGTTTTACCCTGAATAGTTGAAGGTCCCAAACTTGTCTGGATTTAAGTTTTTTCATCTACTAAAATAAGGGTATAAGCCTATTGGTGATTCCAAAATGCTGATCTGGTATCAAGTTAGTTACTTAAAATTCTCCAGGGGAGATTGTTTTAAAAAATGCACATTTCTTAGCATAAATCTGGAAACAACTTAACTGTCCATCAATAGGGGAATGGTTAAATAAGTTATGGTCTATCCAACCATAAGTGCCTTTTAAAAAGCATAAGGTAGATCCACATGTGTGAATGTAGGAAGATCCCTAAGTAATATCATTAAGTGGAAAAAAAACAAAGTGCAGAGCAATGTGTATGGGAAAATTCCTCTTGTGTAAGTAAACATGCATATATGGGACATAGACTTGTTTATGGTTTTTGTTAGTGAAGGATATACAAAAAACTGTTCATTGTTTATCTTTGTAAACTCTAACAGCTCTACATATTTAAGGTATTACTAATAACAATGATAACATTATCAGGGCTGATTCCCCTTGCCTGTTCTGATGTCTTGTTTCCTCTGTGACCTTCAATATTGATCTATTGATCCCAGCATGCACTTCTTCCAGGCCAAGGATCTCATCGAGAAAAGTGAGGTGTTTAATCTCCTGAAGAAGATGCCAAAGGGGCTGCCTTACATGTCCATGACTTCGGCAACCTGAGCATGAACTGGCTGGTGAAAAATGTCACTTATAGGCCCCACTGCCACTTCTGTATCACCCGGAAGGGGGCCCTGAAGTTCAAATTTGCTTATCCAACACCCCCCACCCCAGTGCCAGCAGAGTGTTCAGAGTGGGTTTTGCTGGAGAAATATCGAAAGGAGATGCAGAACGTCACTGAGTTTGACAACGGACTGCTAAAGAATTTCACTCTGATGACTGAGAACCCCAACGTGGATTATGCAAACCAAAATATTGTCTGGTCCAAGTTTCAAACGATCTTCTTCACAATCTCGGCCTTGTCCACTATGCACCAGTGTTCAGAGACTATGTCTTCCAGGCCCTGGAGGAGTTCTACCAGGACAATGTGCTCTACCTAGAGCTCAGAGCCATGCTGTTCCCGTTAACGCTTATTTGTGGAGCTTCTACTCTGCTGCTATAGGAGGAGAGGTGGGAAGACCCAAAGGAGCTGGACCCTCCCATCGGTGGTTTAGAATCTGGTCAGTGTGTCTGGGTGGGGGACTCAGTAATGACACAGCAGTCAAGGCCTGGGGAAGAATTCTGTTCTTGGTAACTTGAATGAGCAGAAAGTGGATCTGCATTTAAATCATATGCTAATTGAGTGATCTTGTGCAAGTAACTTCACTTCTCTGGATCTCAGTGTTCTCACCTTTTAAATGGGATAGTATGACTAGCTATAAAATTTGGCGGTTCTATTTTAACTTGCACATAGTGTTCGTAATCTATCGAAGGAGACACAGACACACAGAAACACACCCAAACAGAAAAATGAGTGAAGAATGCACATTAACTCCCTGCAAATACTTTAAAGTGCTTTCTTTGCTAGTACCTTTCTATGAGGAACAGAAAAGAAATAACCTGTCCTTGAGATATTTTGTGATCTGGTGTGAAAGATAAAACATATTTGCATGAAACAACTAGAGAATAATATGTGGTCACATTTGAACAGCCCTGGGTTTCTCTCATTGTTATGGAGCTCACGTTAAAATATTACTCACCTGAAACTCAAGAAAACCAGACTCAGCAATAAAAGTAAAACCCAAGTCCCTTGGCCACATTTACACTGATCTGTAAAATAAAGGATTAGATAGATGATCACTAAGTTCCTTGGCAGCGATAAAATTCCATGATTCTACAATCTCTGAGAGCAGATCCAAACTGAAGAATTTATTTCCCCCTGATACCTGATACCAGATTCCTCCCTCTTCAGGAGTCTCCATTTCCAATTTAGGACTTTGACAACCCCGTGTAACTCCTGTGCACAAAATTCCCCGAAGATAGAGCCAAAGGGCAGGTCTTACATTAGGTCAGTCCCATTGTTTCTCTTGACTCCACCCTGTCTGGGGAATGCAGTGGGACAGGGAACTTAGCTGGGGGCAACCAGGTGGCTGTCTGGCCTGCCTGCTCACAAAGGCCCCAGTGAGAATGCAGACCAGCACATCACAGGGGCTCTGGGCAGGTCAGACTTGACGCCTAACTTGACCCCTTTGGCAGCTGAAGTCTGATAAAGACATGATTGAACTGGGGATTTCTTCCTGACAGTTTAACGGATGGCTATAATTAGGGGGCCTGCACTGAGGGTATGGAGATACATAGACTCCATTGTAGGGAGGCTAAAGGTCAAGGCCAAAATATGGTATGAAAGAAGCTCAAAGTTTTCCAGTATGAGGGAGGAGTGAGTCTGTAAGGAAATGGGTTTACTGAGCATGACCAAACATACCCATTTCCTATCAATTCCTGGCCCCAGTATTGTCATCAATGGTGGGTCTTTATAGTGGAGCTTTGACCCTCAAGTTGTGCCTTCAGAGACTAGCTCTATAAAGGTGGAGCAGAGAAGATGCACTTCTCAGCCTGAGAGGTTATATGTGGCAGATCCCAGAAAGCAATGGATTTCTTTTCTTCTCCTAGAACACTCTCCCACACGAATAATAACATTGATGATGACAACAATAACCAAAACATGCCTATAGATTTTTAATGTTAAATTTAATAAATATTTGTCATGTCTGTTTATGCTTCACTGTCAAAATGATGATTAATGACAGTGGCTTTAGGCCCAAAACACTTTCTGAGATTTTTAGGCCTTTTTCTTAGAAGCAAGAAGTCACAGTGTGCCAGCCACACTAAGATCCAACTTACAATGATCAAAAATGCAGTGAGTAATGGCAATAATGTCCTCATAAAGGAAAACAACAGCTCACAATTTTGACAGAAACCCAGGGAGTTCGTGAAACTCCCAACCATGTAGGGGTTAGAGGCTGGACTTGAAAATATACTTACCCATTCTCAGCACTAGTAAATTCATTTCCTGGTGAAGTTGGTAAAAACAGACATCTTGAAGGAGATTTATCAATCAAAGAATTAGATAATCCCAGGGTTGGCAGGGATTTTGGAGACTACAGAGTCCAGAGCTTGCATTGTGTCTCCAATGTTCCTGCCAAGTAGCTGACCCTCTGTTGTAAGGATCCTGGTGACTGGAAGCTCTACCTATTTGCAGTCTATTTTAATTTGGGCAGCCAAACAAAACTCTTCCCAATACTGAGGTAAAACCTGTTTCTCTCCACCTCCCAATGATCAGTTCCACTGTGTGTCCCTTGGGGTCGCATAGAACGTGGCCAAGTCCCTCCTATGTAGTAACTAGGCCCAGCTGCATGATTTGCAGGGCCCATGCAGAATGAAAATGTGGGGCCCCTTGTTACCAAATATTAAGAATTTCAAGATGGTAGCAGCAGCGCATTAAGGTAAGTCTGCAGCCCTTCTAGGTGCAGGCCCCCATGGCTGCTCAGCTAACCACACTTTATGAAACTGCTTGTTTCTGAAAGGCTGCGCTTGGTAGAATGCAAACAGGAAAGAACTTTATTTTTCCTCCACTTTGTGTTAAATTCTTTCTTAATTCCTTCTTCCTTCCTGAAGATCCTATAGAATGTTCTGGTCGTTTACAGATATTAAAAAGCCAGTGTAGTCTTTTACCAAACTCCAAACTCTTGACAACTACATTTGTCCTCCCCTGTCAAGGCCTGCTTGGGGCTGGGAAGCCTGCCAAGATGGCTTCTCCTCTTTGTCTTCCCCCTCTGGCCTACTCATCCTTCCTGTTCTTCATGTTGCCACTGGTTTCTTCAGGGAGAAAGGTGGAGGGCAGGAGGGCTCTCCTAACTTGATGGGTGCAGATGTGACCTGGCCTAAGCATCCTTGGTGTTGAGAACCCAAGTGCTTCCTCTTTCTCTCAAGGGGACGTTTCCAGGTTCCTCTGAGCCCCTCACGCTGGGGGCTTTCCACAGCAGTTTTCAGATGGGGGTGCTGCCTCTCTTGCTGGCTGCTTAGGACATTCTCCCTGCCCAGGATGGGTGGTTCACCTCAATCTTCTTCTGTTGGGGTCAGCCACCCTGCACCCCTCCCCACTTCAGTGGCCCCTTGGATAGAGTTTTTCAAGCTGCTTCATGGCTGGACTCTTCCTTGGGGGCCATATTTGGACCTTGGAAAACATGTATTTTTGTCCTGCCTTTGGCACAGCGCACTTCAATAGAGCTTTCTCCTCCTTCTGCCGACATAGCCTCCTCCACCCCCAAGCCCTAGCCTCTTTCTTCCAGACTTTCTTCCAAATGTGAGTCAGATACCAGCTCCACAATCCTCCCTCATTCCAAGGGACATATGTCAAACGTACTGGGAGGTTCTTTGAAGCTCCTCTCGGTTGGCCTGAACTGTGGAGAACTTCAGCACACAGCTTTTTCCTAGAGAAACCTCACATTATTTTTCCTCCTAATGGATTCCTAATCTTTCCTATCATCTGGAGGTGGGTGATGGGCTAATGCAAGCAGAAAAAATCTTGGCCAAGCACCTTGCTTTAAATTTGGGGTGTTGACACCTATTGCATGTAGTGTGAGGCTTCAACAGAAATTGAGATGATAAGAGATGTCCCACTTTAACATCCTGTTACACAGTGATGTGCCATGAAGCATTTGAGGATAACTACCGCTAGGGATTGAGTGTGTCCCCCCAGATTCATATTCTGAACCCAACCCCCAATGAGACTGTACTTGGAGATGGGGCTTTCATAGAGGTAATTAAGGTCAAATGAGATCATAAAAGTGGGGACCTGATCCAATAGGATTAGTGTCCTTGTAAGAAGAGAGTAGAGAGTTCTTTCTCTCTCTCCACCATGTGAGGACACAGCTAGAAGGCAGCCATCTGTAAACCAGGAAGAGAGCCCTCACTGGGACCCAAATCAGCCAGGCAGGTACCATGCTCTTGGACGTCTAGCCTCCAGAACTGTGAGAAAATAAATGTCTATTGTAGAAGGTACCCAGATAATGGTTTTCTGTGAGGATGGCCCAAGAAGACTAAGGTAATACTTTCCTGAGTGCTGCCTTTTTAATTTGGGCATATACTGTTCCTGAGGTCTTTCCCAGAAAAGCCACATCTGTCTGCTCACTTCTCTGAATGGGCTCCAGTTTGTTTGCCTAGCAGAGTCACATCTTCCACAGCAATTGGGCTCTAGCAGAAGATAAAAATATGTTTAATTGCCTCACCCATGGAAACCTCTTTAATTGCTTATTAAATATAAATATGTGATATGAGATAAGAGATAATGATGATATAACTAGGCTTGTTCTCTTCTCAACATTATTTAGATGATTTTTGACTCATTTATTTATTGTCTTATTTTCTCTCTTGTATCCTTGCTGCATTTTTTGAACACAAGTGCAGAACTTATATTTACAACTCTTTTAATTGATTTTCTTTCAGATTCAGTCCTTTTTCTAATATTCATTGATTTATTCAAAAGTGTTTATTGATCTTAAAGTATCTCCTCACACAATACTTATTAATTGCAAAGGGAAAAATAGTAATTTTACAGTAGAAAACCGGGCAGACACCACCTTAACCAAATGATCACCATTAGCATTGCAGGGATAAGATACATGAACATCATGTACCACCTTATAGGATGCATGGAGAAGGACAAAGCACCACTCTGTGGTTTTCTTGCCAAAAATATATAACCTCCATCTAACCTTGAGAAAATGCCAGACAGACCCAAACTGAGGAACGTTCTATAAAATAACTGACCAGAAGTCTTCAAAAGTGTGAAAGTCATCAAAGACAAAGCAGGACTGAGAAACTATCTCAGATTGTAGGAGATGAAGGAGACATTACAGCTAAATGCAACATGGGATCCTGGATGGGCTCCTGGGTGAGGAAAAGGACCCTGTGGATTTGATGCTGACACCAATACGAGTGTGTGTTTTCCACACCACCAAGCAATTAACTCAGTTCTGACATTATCTACCTGAAGAGAGCATCAGATCCCATGGGTTAAGGGCTCAGTCTTACAAGGTACCCAGACCCTTCCACCAACCCCCCACACACTTCAAACCTTCAGATGTCAATTACAAGTCCAACTTGTCACCTGTGCTTCTGACAGTCAGGCAATAGTTTGGAGGTTCCCAGGACCCCCTCCTGGGTTCCATTAGTTTGCTAGAGTGGTTCACAAAACTCACAGAAACATTTGCTTACATCTAGCAGTTTATTATAAAAGGATATAACTCAGAAACAGCCAAATGGAAGAGATGTATAGAGCAAGGTATGGGGGAGGGGTATAGGGCTTCCATGCTCTCTCCATGCAGCCACTCTCCCAGCACCTCCGTGTTCACCAGCCTAACAGGTCTCCAAACCCACCTTTTTGGTTTTTATGGAGGCTTCATTACATAGGCACAGTTGATTAAATCATTGGCCATTGGTGACTGAACTCAATTTCTGGCCCCTTTTCCCTCCCTGGAGTTGAGGGGTGGGGACTGAAAGTTCCAACCCTCTAAAGACATGGCAACCAGTCTCCATCCTTTGGTGACCTCCTCCTTTGCAAAGGTCAGCTCATTAACATAACAAAAGGCACTTTTATTGTTTTCATCAGAGGAAATTCCACGGATTTTAGGAGCTCTGTGCCAGGGATGGGGATGAAGACCAACTATATGTTTCATATTATAAATCACAATCTCACAGTGGGAAAATTGGTAAAATTCAAATAAGATCTATAGATTACTTAAAAGTACTGGACCAATGATATCTTGTTTTCAGTAATTTTACTATGATTTTATAAGATATTAACATAAGAGGAAGATGGGTGAAAGATACACGGGAACTTTGTACTATTTTTGCAACTTTTCTTTGAGTCTACCATTTCAAACTCAAAGGTTAAGTAATATATTTACTGAGTATCTACTCTGTACCATTCTCTGAGCTGGGGAGACAGTGGTGAATTAGACACAGACTCTGCCCTCAGAGGCTTAGAGCTTGGTCCGCAACAGGACGAGTAAGCATGCATTTTTGGTAGGACATTAGGTTGAGACAGGTGTATGCACACAATGCAATGAAGAGCTCATAAGAAGATCAGAGAAAGCTGAAAGCAACATCTAAGCCAAGCCCCAGAGTTTGGGTAGAAGTTACCCAAATAAAAGAAGGGCCTGTGGAAGAGAGATGTGGGGAAGCAGCTAGGCAATGGGCATAAATTGTGCAAAAGCTGAGCCCTTTGTGGAAATGTGTTCACTGCAGGGCAGGAAGGGCTTGCTGTGTGTGTGACCTGGGGGAGGTGAGGGAGGGTGTTCACGACAGTGAACAGTGAGGGTGGAGCGGTAAGTGGGACCAATTCATGAGAGGCATCCTAAAGCCCTGTTGAGGATTGGGGAACAGGAAGCCATTGAAGAGTTTCACATAGGGTTTTGAAATGAGAGTTAAGATTTAGGAAAAGCACTCTGGCTGCTGAGTGACTGACTGATCCAAGACCAGAAGAGGCTGGAAGGCTAGCTAGGTAAGGGGACGGTGGCCTGAGTGGGTGTAGAGACCAGCATATGATTCAGTGTCTTTGTGAATTCCACTTCTCCCTCCGGAAGAGGAAAGGAATTACATGAGTGCCCGCTATGAGCTGGACACTTTACTTACATCACTCACTTAACATGCCTATAAAAAGCATATGTGCATGGTCCAACTGCCCTCATCTCATTCGTGGGTAACTGAGGCTCTGTAAACTTTGGTGGTCGGCCTCTAGTCATGGAGGAGTAAACAAATGGCAAAGCTGAGATTAAGCCCAGGTCTGCATGACCCCAGCTCTTCCTCTCTTTATGGTAAAACATCACACACAATCTGATGAACCATCAATTCCTGTCAGCCTCATGTCTCCGGCAAACCTAGAGCAAACGCATTTCTGCTAGCACCCATTTTTGGTCAGCCACACGATAAACACACAAAGAGCAGGAAGCTGTTATTCCTCTGGGACACCTCCGTTTCCCTGCAGAAGAGAGTGGTGGGCACACACAGACCATGCGGGGCGGGTCCTCCTTCACAGCAGGGTCAGAGCACCAGACCCCCACGTCCCTCAGCCACTCTGCACCCAGGCTTCCAGATGGGCTGAATGTTCACATATTGCTCCACTTCGAGATTTATTGAATGATTTTATATTATTTCTTATTTAGATTTGGCAATTTTTCTTTTACACACTCGGCTGTGTTTCATGTTCAACTTGAATCTGGGTTCAAAGTACTTCACAAGAGGGAGGGGGGAAAGATGGCGGAGGAGTAGGGGACCCTATTTCAACTGGTCCCCGGAATTGAGCTGGATATCCACCAGACCACTCTGGGCACCCACGAAACCAGCCTGAGATGTAAGAAGATCTGGATCTCTACAAACAGAATATCGCAGGCAGTTGGTTTTGAGGTACAAAGCGGAGAGCCCTGATCCTGCAGGCAGATATCGGAGGATAACGGCGGCGGGAGGGAGCCTGGACTTGGGGATCCTGCGCCACCGGTGAGTGACAGCCTCGCACGCTGCGGACGGGCACAGACTCACAGACTGGTAGCATCGGGAAAGGACTTTAGGGCAGCCCCCAGGGTGGAAAACCAGACCGGCGGGGTCGCGCGCTTGCAAACCGCAGGCCCCCCAGACAGAAACCGGAGCAACGGTCGCGCGCACGTGAACTGCAGCCTCTGAGACGGAAACCCGGTGCGCCGGGGTCGCGCCAGTGAACTACAACCCCCGGGGGTGGAAACCCCGAGCAGCGGAGTCGCGCGCGAGAACTGGGAGCGGCTGGCGGTTTTAGAAGCACAAAGGGCAGAGACGTGCCCCAACCTGGAGGCAGGACTGGGAGGGCTGTGGAGGGGCGCACAACCCAGGATGCTGCAGTTTATAGCAGCACGGACAGAAACGGAGATGGTGTGGCCTGGAGAGCTCACTGAAGAACAGACTGAGGTCTCTCTGCTCTGAGGCAGAGGGTTGGAAAGGGTCTCTTCTGCTCTGACTCGCGGAAGAGATGAGGAAAGCCACCAGGGAAAGGCGCCAGGGAACAAAAGCCCCAAAGACTGATTCCCACTGAGCCCATCCCCCACCACAGGGGCGCAGGGCAACTCCACCCAAACAGGGTTCCCTGAGTAACAGCGCGGCAGGCCCCTCCCGCAGAAGACAGGCTGGGAAAACAAGAGGCCAGCAACCCTAAGGTCCCAAGAAAACAGGTGCATCTTGCTTGGGTTCTGGTCAATAATTTCGACTCTATACATTCCCTCAAACACCCATCAACAGAATGACTAGGAGGAGGAGCCCCCAAAACAGAAAAGACTCAGAGATTATGACTTATGCTGCAGATTTACAAATGGATGCAGATATAACCAAGATGTCAGAGATGGAATTCAGGCTAGCAATTGTGAAGACAATGGCTAGAATGGAGAAATCAATTAATGGCAACATAGAGTCTCTAAGGGCAGAAATGAAAGCTGAACTGGCAGAACTTAAAAATGCTATCAATGAGATCCAATCCAATCTAGATAATCTAACAGCTAGGGTAACTGAGGCAGAACAGATGATAAGCGACCTGGAAGACAATATAATAGATAAAAAGGGAAAAGAGGAGGCCAGGGAAAAACAACTCAGAATCCATGAAAATAGAATCAGAGAAATAAGTGACACCATGAGGCGTTCCAATGTCAGAATAATTGGAATCCCGGAGGGAGTGGAGAGAGAGAGAGGACTAGAAGATGTATTTGAGCAAATCGTAGCTGAGAACATCCCTAATCTGGGGAATGAAACAAATATTTGAGTCCTAGAGGCAGAGAGGACCCCTCCTAAGATCAAGGAAAACAGGCCAACACCCCGGCATGTAATAGTAAAACTTGCAAATCTTAGAACCAAGGAAACCACCTTAAGGGCAGTTAGGGGGAAGAGATTCCTTACGTACAGAGGGAGGAACATCAGAATAACGTCAGACCTACCCACAGAGACCTGGCAAGCCAGAAAGGCCTGGCGAGACATATTCAGGGTACTAAATGAGAAGAACATGCAGCCAAGAATACTTTATCCGGCAAGGCTTTCGTTTAGAATGGATGGAGAGATGCAGAGCTTCCACAACCGGCAGAAGTTGAAAGAATATGTGACCACTAAGCCAGCCCTGCAAGAAATATTAAGGGGGGTTCTATAAAAGGAGAAAGACCCCAAGAGTGATCTACAACAGAAATTTACAGGGACAATCTATAAAAACAACGTCTTCACAGGCAACATGATGACAATTAATTCATATCTTTCAATAATCACTCTCAACGTGAATGGCCTAAACGCTCCCATAAAATGGCACAGGGTTGCAGATTGGATAAAAAGACAGGACCCATCCATATGCTGTCTACAAGAGACTCATTTTGAACCTAAAGATACATCCAGACTGAAAGTGAAGGGATGGAGATCTATCTTCCATGCCAGCGGACCTCAAAAGAAAGCTGGGGTAGCAATTCTTATATCAGACAAATTAGATTTTAAACTAAAGTCTGTAATAAGAGACACAGAAGGACACTATATCATTCTTAAAAGGTCTACCCAACAAGAAGATCTAACAATTGTAAGTATCTATGCCCCCAACATGGGAGCAGCCATCTACATAAGCCAACTGTTAACCAAAATAGTCATATTGATAACAATACGTTAATTGTAGGAGACCTCAATACTCCACTCTCAGCAATGGACAGATCATCTAAGCAGAAAATCAACAAGAAAACAAGAGCTTTGAATGATACATTGGACCAGATGGACCTCATAGATATTTACAGAACATTCCACCCTAAAACAACAGAATACTCATTCTTCTCGAGCACACATGGAACTTTCTCCAGAATAGACCATATACTGGGTGACAAATCAGGTCTCAACCGATACCAAAAGATTGAGATTATTCCCTGCATATTCTCAGACCACAATGCTCTAAAACTGGAACTCAATCACAAGAAAAAATTTGGCAGAAATTCAAACACTTGGGAGCTAAAGACCACTCTGCTCAAGAATGTTTGGGTCAACCAAGAAATCAAAGAAGAACTTAAACAATTCATGGAAATCAATGAGAACGAAAACACATCGGTCCAAAACCTATGGGATACTGCAAAGGCGGTCCCAAGGGGGAAATACATAGCCATCCAAGCCTCACTCAAAAAAATAGAAAAATCCCGAATTCACCAACTAAGTCTACACCTTAAAGAACTAGAGAAAAAGCAACAAATGACGCCTAAGCCACGCATTAGCAGAGAAATAATTAAAATTAGAGCAGAAATCAATGAATTAGAAACCAGAAACACAGTAGATCAGATCAACGAAACTAGAAGTTGGTTCTTTGAAAGAATTAATAAAATTGATAAACCACTGGCCAGACTTATCCAAAAGAAGAGAGAAAGGACCCAAATTAATAAAATTATGAATGAAAGGGGAGAGATCACGACTAACACCAAGGAAATAGAAACAATTATTAGAAATTATTATCAACAACTCTATGCCAATAAACTGAGCAATCTGGATGAAATGGAGGCCTTCCTGGAAACCTATAAGCTGCCAAGACTGAAACAGGAAGAAATTGACAACCTGAATAGGCCAATAACCAGTAACAAGATTGAAGCAGTGATCAAAAACTTCCCCAAAAACAGGAATCCAGGGCCTGATGGATTCCCTGGGGAATTCTACCAAACATTCAAAGAAGAAATAATACCTATTCTACTGAAGCTGTTTCAAAAAATAGAAACAGAAGGAAAACTTCCAAACTCATTCTATGAGGCCAGCATTACCTTAATCCCCAAACCAGGCAAAGACCCCCTCAAAAAGGAGAATTTCAGACCGATATCCTTGATGAATATGGATTCCAAAATCCTCAACAAAATCCTAGCTAATAGGATCCAACAATACATTAAAAGGATCATCCACCACGACCAAGTGGGATTTATCCCCGGGGATGCAAGGGCGGTTCAACATTCGCAAATCAATCAATGTGATAGAACACATTAATAAGAGGAGGGAGAAGAACCATATGGTCCTCTCAATTGATGCAGAAAAAGCATTTGACAAAATACAACATCCTTTCCTGATTAAAACTCTCCAGACTATAGGGATAGAGGGAATATTCCTCAAGCTCATAAAATCCATCTATTAAAAACCCACAGCGAATATCATCCTCAATGGGGAAAAGCTGAGAGCCTTTCCCTTAAGATCAGGAACACGTCAAGGGTGCCCACTCTCACCACTGTTGTTCAACATAGTACTAGAAGTCCTAGCAACAGCAATCAGACAACAAAAAGAAATAAAAGGTATTCAAATTGGCAAAGAAGAAGTCAAACTCTCTCTTTTCACAGACGACATGATACTTTATGTGGAAAACCCAAAAGACTCCACCCCCAAATTACTAGAACTCATCCAGCAATTCAGTAATGTGGCAGGATACAAAATCAATGCACAGAAATCAGTTGCTTTCTTATACACTAACAACGCAACTGTTGAAAGAGAAATTAAAGAAACGATTCCATTTACGATAGCACCAAAAACCATAAGATACCTCGGAATAAACCTAACCAAAGAGGTAAAGGATCTATACTCTAGGAACTACAAAACACTCATGAAAGAAATTGAAGAAGACACAAAAAGATGGAAAAATATTCCATGCTCATGGATCGGAAGAATAAACATTGTTAAAATGTCTATGCTACCCAGAGCAATCTATACCTTCAATGCCATCCTGATCAAAACTCCAATCACATTTTTCAAAGTGCTGGAACAAACAATCCTAAAATTTGTATGGAATCAGAAAAGACCCCGAATCGCCAAGGAGATGTTGAAAAAGAAAAACAAAGCTGGGGGCATCACGTTGCCCGATTTCAAGCTATATTACAAATCAGTGACCACCAAGACGGCATGGTACTGGCACAAAAACAGACATACAGACCAATGGAACAGAATAGAGAACCCAGATATGGACCCTCAACTCTATGGTCAAATAATCTTTGACAAAGCAGGAAAAAACATGCAATGGAAAAAAGACAGTCTCTTCAATAAATGGTGCTGGGAAAATTGGACAGCCACATGCAGAAGAATGAAACTCGACCATTCTCTAACACCATTCACAAAGATAAACTCAAAGTGGATGAAAGACCTCAATGTGAGACAGGAATCCATCAAAATCCTAGAGAAGAACATAGGCAGTAACCTCTTTGACATCGGCCACAGCAACTTCTTTCAAGATACATCTCCAAAAGCTAGTGAAACTAAAGCAAAAATGAACTTTTGGGACTTCATCAAGATAAAAAGCTTCTGCAAAGCAAAGGAAACAGTCAACAAAACAAAGAGGCAACCCACAGAATGGGAGAAGATATTTGCAAATGACACTACAGATAAAGGGCTGGTATCCAAGATTTATAAAGAAAAGAACTTCTCAAACTCAACACCCAAAAAACAAATAATCAAGTCAAAAAGTGGGCAGAAGAGATGAACAGACACTTCTCTGAAGAAGACATACAAATGGCTAACAGACATATGAAAAAATGTTCATCATCATTAGCCATCAGGGAAATCCAAATCAAAACCACACTGAGATACCACCTTACACCAGTTAGAATGGCAAAAATGGACAGGGAAAGAAACAACAAATGTTGGAGAGGTTGTGGAGAAAGGGGAACCCTTGTTGGGAATGCAAGTTGGTACAGCCACTTTGGAAAACAGTGGGGAGGTTCCTCAAAAATTTAAAAATAGAGCTACCCTATGACCCAGCAACTGCACTCCTGGGTATTTACCCCAAAGACACAGATGTAGTGAAAAGAAGGGCCATATGCACCCCAATGTTCATAGCAGCAATGTCCACAATAGCCAAACTGTGGAAAGAGCCGAGATGCCCTTCAACAGATGAATGGATAAAGAAGGTGTGGTCCATATATACAATGGAATATTACTCAGCCATCAGAAAAGATGAATACCCAACTTTTACATCAACATGGATGGGACTGGAGGAGATTATGCTAAGTGAAATAAGTCAAGCAGAGAAAGTCAATTATCATATGGTTTCACTTATTTGCGGAACATAAGGAATAGCATGGAAGACATTAGGAGAAGGAAGGGAAAAATGAAAAGGGGGAATTGGAGGGAGAGATGAACCGTGAGAGACTATGGACCTGAGAAACAAACAGGGTTTTAGAGGGGAGGGGGGAGGGGGGATTGGTTAGCCGGGTGATGGGTATTAAGGAGGGCACGTACTGCATGGAGCACTGGGTGTTATACGAAAACAATGGATCGTGGATCACTACATCAAAAACTAATGATGTGGGGCGCCTGGGTGGCTCAGTTGGTTAAGCGACTGCCTTCAGCTCGGGTCATGATCCTGGAGTCCCGGGATCGAGTCCCACGTCGGGCTCCCTGCTCAGCGGGGGGTCTGCTTCTCCCTCTGATCCTCTTTCCTCTCATGCTCTCTGTCTCTCATTCTCTCTCTCTCAAATAAGTAAATAAAATCTTTAAAAAAAAAAAAAAAAAAACTAATGATGTATTGTATGGTGACTAACATAACATAATAAAATTAAAAACTACAAAAAAAAAAGTACTTCACAAGATGGTCTTGGATAATAGACTAAAGAGATCAAGAAAAGCAGGGATATTCAAAACAAATTAGGCTTCAAATCATACAATTTTATGTCATGGTTCAGTCTACAAAAAATTTTTATATTGCCTCCCCTCTCTGTGTGGGGTCATCATAATATCTCCTTGTCTTTTTAAAGTGAGGTTCTGTATGTCTATCTTTAAGACCTGTGTCTTTGAGTCCTGATGCCTTATTTCCCCCCGACCCTCCTTGAAACCTCTCTTCCCAAGCTACACATTATTTTCTAGATCTTTTCATTTCTGTTGGTCCATAGCTGTCTCTCTCCATAAAGGTGCCCACCATGGTTCCCATCCCTCCACCATCCACTGACTCCTGGAAACAAACACACTTCTCACAGAACAATTTCAGTCTGAACTTAGGGAATCCACTTAGGTCCCCAAGCCTATGGTGGATACTGATGCAGGTAGTTTGGGTTCTATACAGCACAATGATAGTTCTTGTCAATTTAGTTCTCATGAGAAGTTGGGCTTCTGCCCCTCCTCAACGCCAGTTGCGATGAACAATAACAACAAACCCTCTACTGGAGTTCTTTTGGGAAAAAGCCACTTAATAAGAGAACACGCTAAGCAACATTTTAACCCTCAGAATTGAGGTACTGAACATCTAGAAGCACAGCCATTTCTTATGTTGCCAGGTTTTTGGGTTATTTCTGCAAGACCTCAATGCTTAGGTGGTTGTTACGAGTTGTTAGGGCAGTCCTTTGGACGCATGGCCAAAGAAGATTTTATACGACAGTCTGGGCAGGTCCTAGGCAAGAGGAGAAATCTGCTTTAACCAAAAGGAATAGATTTCTAAAGGCAGAAAGTTTAGGTGCCGTGCTAGCAGGGGGTGAAAGATTTTGTGCAGGAGGTTCCTACCTCCCAAGGATTCCTGTTTTGTTCTTATGTGATACAGACCTCAGAATTTTCTAACCCTTCCATGTAGTTTGTGCCAAATACTATAAAGAGTACATGGAGGAGTGGAGATTTGACCCTGCATAGCTCCCAGAGCAAACGGTTGAGCAATTATCTTCAGCAGTGGTGACCGTTTCCTATAGGAAACATAGAAGGGGAGTGGGATCAACTGGGCAGCCTGCAGACCCTTGAAAACAGGCTTGAGTGTTGGATTCATCAGGGAGCCCTCAGCACAAAGCCGTTGCACAGTGTGACATCTCTATGTGCTGACCTACTCACTGATGAGTTCACAATGGGAAAGAATCAAACCAAAGACCAAGGATTCTACCTCTCCAACAGGCAAAAATATGAACAGGGAGAATATTGTCAATAGAGTTTCCTCCCTAATATCACCAGTTTTTATAAGCATTTTCCCCAAGATCCCAGTGCCTTCTTGACTCCTCAAAGCTGTGGTGCCTTACAAAGCTTCTGTTTTCCAGGAAACAGATGGTATTCTCATTTCTCTATCCTTATTTATTCAATAAAGATTTGAGAGAGAAAGTAAAAGTAGGTAAAAGTTATGGGCTCTAACATCAAACACACCTGGTTCCCTTCCTGGCTTTGTCACTTACTAGTGAAAATCCTTTAATAACGCAGAGCCTGTTCTTTACCCATAAAGCAGTGATAGCACAGATTACCTCAAAAGATTGCTGTGCAGATACTGGGGACATGGGGGTCCTGTGCTCATCACAGTCACTCAGGGGCTCAGACTGACTAAGCAGCCACCACCTCGAATGCTGCCAGTTGGCTAGCTGAAAGGAAAAGAGAGCTCTGAGGGGTCTCTCATTAGCACTCTAAGTGGGTTAACAGGGCACTTACATCTGATTGGCTGGAACCAGTCACATGGTGCCACCCACCACAAAGGGCCTGGGAAGTGCAATTCCCAGGAGTGCCAGGAAGGCAGAGAGCCGGAAATATTTGCAATTAGTGCAACGTGTAAGGTACCTAGCACTATGACCGGCATGTTCCAAACGCTCCATCCATGCTAGCTGTATGAGTTTGGATCTGTTACATATAAAATCTTGTTTATATATTACTTTAGTATATTCGCAAGTGTTAATGGCTGATAATTAATTAATGCAGGATGTTCTTCCTTTCAGAAGCACTACAGTTTAATAGAAGACTCTTAGAGACATGATAGTGCAATTCAAGAAATGAATCTTACCTGGAGCTCATGGTGGAAGGATTCAGGTTTCCTGGGAGAAGCTGGATCTGGACCGGAGCAAGAGGTCTGGGGAGCATCTCAGTCACAAGCAGCTGAGGTTGATTTTCATCGTGCGGCACAGGGCACCTGAGTTCTCTGCTTCAGGCCAGGGAATTATTTACTGTTTGCACATTTGTTCATTTATTCATTTACTTTCTCATCAAATGTTTACGGAATGCTTATATGTGCCTGGCACCCGGGATATGTCATCGAAGAAAGCATAGATGCTGCCTTCACGAACTTGCACTTGGTAGGAGACACTGAAGGCCAACAGCCAAAATGAGCACATATATAGCAAGTAGACGGTGAGATCTCTTCTCTACGAATGAAGCCAAGTAAGGGGTGTTTCTCATGCCAGCGCTGCGGAGGGCAGAGTGTGTTGCCATTTTATTTAGGGCGGCCAGAAAAGGAATCGAGGGAGCAGGCTCCATGAAGATACAGGAGAAGAGCATTCCTGATAAGGATGCTGGGACCAGCAACCTCCGTGGCTCTGAGGGGAGAACCTTCTGGGCCGGAGGAGAGAGCTGAATGGTGCAACAAACAGGATGAGGGGACTGAGGCATCGGGGCTTTAGTCTTGCTAATTTGCAACGGTTCCAAGAGCGACCTGCTTGTGAGGATGGGCTGGGAGATAGAATGCTTTGGTTTGGTTCCCTGCTTTGCCCCTTACTAATGAGATGAGCTGGGCAAGTACCTTAACCTCCCTAAGCATCTGTTTCACCACCTGCCAATACGGGGGAAACCTCACACTTCATGCCCTTTCTGGGACAATGAAATGGATTAATTCACACGGAGTATTGAAATCAGGGCCTGACCCCCTATGAGCCCTCTTTGATGGTAGCTGTTTCTACCAGAGCAAGTTGCTTCCCTTCCCTGGGGTTCAGTAGCATCATCTGGAGAGATGGTTTCTCTAGGCTCTCAACTCAAAGATTCTTTGGAAATCTGATGCTAATTTACATGTTATTCTTTGGACTATTTGCATGTCATGTGTTCCATTCTCACAGATTGCTTTTTTTTTTTTTTTTTTTTTACAGTCTGCCCCCATCATTATCCTCTTATTGGACTTAGCTTCTTTCCAGTGATGTTGAGTATGGGGTCCTCCATTTGTCTTTGCTAGACTTCCCTTCTCTCTGCCTCACTGGTGGGCTGTATTCCTTCCGGGAACTTTACATACTTCAGTACACTTAGCTGATTAAAAACATTCTTTCCATAAACATCAATACACTGGCAAGGATTTTGGAGGAGAAATTTTAAAACATGAAATTTCAGACTGTTTTCTGTTTGGAGACTAAGCATCTGGGGAAGATGCCATTTGAACTAAGGGTATATCAAGTCACAGACACACATGGATGGCCCGCTCTGCAGTGTCGTCCCAGATGCCAACAAAGCATTGGACAGCCAGCCTAACAACTTCCCTAGTCATAATGCACGTCCAGTAGTGCATTTGAAAACCTCTCCTCTCTCTCTAGAACTCATGGTGCACTGTGTGCTCTGTCAGTGTTGGTGAGCAACTGGTGTTCATTTTAGAACAGTGGGTTTTAGGATGAAAACTGAAACCAGGAATCCAACATCTCTTTCTGTGAATATAGCATCCTGTGTGAGACCTCAACCCCTATTTGTAGCCTTCAAGGTCACAGAGTGAGTGAATGCAGTAGGTACCAGTGATGCTGGACTTGCCTTCCCCAGAGGTGGTCAATCCCAAAAGCGCTCAGAGTGAATCATCCTGGTGAAAAGGGGAGAACATGTTTCTAGATTAGAAAGCCCAGACAGAGTGCCAGCACCACCGTCTATGAACTGTGTGGCCTGGGTCTCCTATTTCTCATCTATAAAACGTGAGCACATACCTTTGGGGTTTTTTGTTTGTTTGTTGTTTTTTAGAATTATTTATTTGAAAGAGAGAGAGAGAGCGTGCATGTGAGCAGCAGGAGGGGCAGAAGGAGAAAGAGGGAATCTCAAGCAGACTCCCTGCTGAGCATGGAGCCTGATGCGGGGCTGGATCCAATAACCCTCAGATAATGACCTGAGCTGAAGTCTGATGCTTAACCGACTGAGCCACCCAGGTGCCCCCATACCTTTGTTTTGATAAATAAATGACAATATGTGCTTTCATAAATTGGTGGCTTGTTACCTTGCATAAATAATGTGCATATTTATCTTGTTAAATAAATGTATGGCTGCTATTCAGCTTAACAAGTTCATATCCTAATGAGTTTGTTGTACTCCTTGGTCAGAAAGGAAAGAGAGAGAACAATGGTGCCTAGTGGTGACTTCAAGTCAAGCTAAGACCCAGTAGAAGGTGGACACTGGGGGCGCCTGCGTGGCTCAGTCAGTTAAGTGTCTGCCTTCGGCTTGGGTCATGATCCCGGAGTCCTGGGATCGAGCCCCGCATTGGGCTCCCTGCGCAACGGGGAGTCTGCTTCTTCCTCTGCCCCTCACCCTGCTCGTGCTGTCTCTCTGTCTCACTCTCTCTGTCCCTCTCTGAAATAAATAAAATCTTAAAAAAAAAAAAAAGAAGGTGGACATTGTTCCGATGTCTCTCCCAATCCTCCCTCGCCCTTGGGGGTTACTCCTTTATCTCCAAATGAGTGCAGATTTATGCACCTATAAATAAATACATGTATTAGTGACACCATTGGTCTCTGTAATTGTCCCTTTCTCAGAGCATGTGGACCACAAAACTTCTAGAGGGACAGCTGGACAGGGCCTGCAAACCCCACCTGCCTGGCCCCCTATGTCCTCATCCAGCTCCACTTTCTAACACTACTCATTTACATGAGAGCCCCACTCACCCACCAGGGTCTTTCCTGCCTCTGCCTTTGCTCTGGCTGCCCCTCTGTCCTTCTAAACCTTCTTTATCAACAAGGTTCCCATTCAAGTCTGGGACTCTCTAGGATCACCAGGAACCCTTCACCGCCCCATCAGGCTGGTGGAGTCCTCTTCCCGTGTGCTTCCGTGTGTGCCTCCATCCCTACGCTTCCCTCCTCAACCTGTGACTTTCTGATGATATGTACCCCCCTTCTTTATCCTGCAGACAACGAATTTGTCAAGGACACGAGTTTGTCTTTCTTATTCCCAAATCCTAAGCCCACATGGCACTCCTGAATCTTAAGTTGTGTTGGTTGAATGCATGGAAGGTCAAGAAAGCTGCAGGGGCAAAAGAATAAGTGGTTTCCTTCAAGCCCTCCCAGCAAAATAGCAGGGCAGCCAGAACTGGAAGCCAAAAATTCTGATTTCTCCTCTAGAGTTTTTCTATTGAATCAGGCTGGCTGGAGCTTGGCTTTAATCTCAGGGTGGGGTAGGGATGTTTGCTGGGACAGCATAACATCCCCTCTAGGGATCACCTGCGGCCCGCAGAGGTGCTGTGTGTCCCCCAACTAGTACGCTCACAGCCCGCCTAATCTGGAGCCGCTCCCTTCTTGATGGTAAGGCAACAGCGCCACCTCCTGGCTTCAATGCCACTGGTCGTAACCTGACTTGGGAGGTCTTGGGCGCCCTCTTGTGGGATTTCAGAGGATGCAGCGCAAAAGCAACTTGGTTATCCTCAGGCCATAGCTAAAAATGATGCTCCTGGGGACATTTCCACCACTGATGTTTGAGTCATTCTGTGAGCCTGTGCGCTGCAACCGAGCCTAGAGAGCAAGGCTTTATAACAACTTAGGATGCAGACGACCAGAGGCCTATAAGATGCCACACGCTGGTGACATGGCACGCTCACAAGTGGCATAATGTCCAGAGAGCTCCTCTAAGTGGCACTTAGAGCAGTAAAATGGTGGTAGGTGGCATGAAAAGAATTGTGGAAATGGTGGGAAGAAATGGGTAGTGAGAAGAAGTGGAAGGAAAGGAAAGGAGATGTTACTCTGACCCGCACACCCTCCTCCAGGACTGAAGTCACTTAACAAGGCCTTTTAAGAAAATCAACCTGCAGTAGAAAAAAGCCTTTCCCCGGAACAAGTTCTGTGGCATTTCCAGTTACCCCTGTTTGAACTGTCCAGGAACATACTCAGCCCCTGAGTCTCCTCTCTGCTCTGTCGTGTTATTGACAATCACTGACGGCCCTGGCTGGGGCTCAGCCTCGGCTCCTGTGTCAGCCATATAAGAATCTCAGTGTCTTGGGAACGTGAGTCCAACTTGAAATACACTTCCTTGAAAGGCTTATTTTGTTTTGGGACAAGTCTCATGCCAATCTGTCCTGCCAAGAAATCATTGCTGTTGAACTGTTGGTTTTCATTGCTGTCAAACATAATCTTACAAGAAGAGCAAGGGGGCAACCACCCTTGAGGGCCACCTGGGAGAGAAGACTTTGGGTGGGATTTTCTTAGAACCCTCTGGGGAATTAAGAAAAAAAAAAAAAAGGAAAACCGAGAATGGCCGTTGTCTGATGAATACTGAGGCCCACAGTCAGCTGAATCACTCATTAATGGTGCTGAATGGTTCCAGGCCATTTTCAATGACCTGCAGTCAGGATTACACAGGTGCCTACGGAGAAGGCCAGATGAAGACCTGGAGCCCCAGCTGCAGCTTAGCCATGAGCCTATGCCTAGATTTCCTCTTTATTCCAAAAGGAAATGGTCCTGCAGGGTCCTGCCTGACACACAAAGGTTGGGAAGAATAAAGAAACAATGCTTCAATATTTGTGCCAGTCTGGGCTACTGAAGGGACGCTGGACTAAATCGGTGTAGATACTTCCTTTTCAGTAATGCCTCTGAAAACGCTTGGAAACATGAAAAGGTGAAATCTTATGCGACTGGCCTTGTTCTCTTGTCTGTTTTTGATTCTAATAAAAATTATTCAAATGCAAAACCAGTAGAAAATTGGTAACTTCAAATTTGTTCAGATGAATTGTCACATCAGGCCATGTCCTAGGAAGAGTTACTATTAGAAGTCAGAGATATTAACTCTTCAAATGCTTATCCCATTCATTTTTCCCTCTCTGGGACTCAGTTTCCTACTCTGTACAGTTGAGAGTTGACCTCCTTTCAAGGACCTTTTATAGTTCTAATGCTCTTTGGTTTTTTGAAAGGAAGCCTTGTATTACCTCATGGCAGACATGTCACATCATTGCCCAGAAAGGTCCTTATTTAACAGAGAAATGTTGGTTTGCTCATTCATTTCCCCATCGATTTCGTTAACAAGTATTGAGAACCTACAACATTCCTGACACAGCTGGTAGGTACCAAGGACAAGCTGTGAAAAAGCCAGGTCTTGGCCTTCAAAGAACTTGCATTCTGATGGTGGTCCCACACAATCAAACATTAAAAAATACGTAGTGTGATGTAATATAGTGTAATATAATAACATGTCACTCAGTAATAAGAAGAGGAAGAGGAGAAGGAGAAGGAGAAGGAGGAGGAGGAGAAGGAGACGGAGACGAAGAAAGAAGAAAGGAGAAGAAAGAAGTAGTAGTAAAGCCGGATAGGGCTTATGGGACGAGGAATGCTGTTCTTCCGAAAGGTGGTCAGGAGAGTCCTCTCTGAGAAGGTGGCCTTTGGGCAGAGACAACGGAGGGAGGGAGGTGGCCAGGTGGGGGTCCGGGGAAAGCCACACCAGGCAGGGGGAAGGGCAAGTGCAAAGGCAGGAGGAAGCATGCCTGGCGTGTGGGAGGAAGGTGAAGAAACTGGGGAGTTAGGAAATGAGGCTGTATCCCTGGCTTCTAGCTTAGGTTTTGGTGCGAAGTGTGGCGGAAGGCACCGGGGAGCGAGGGCATGCGGAGGCAGCGCTGAGCGCACGCCGCTGGGCACTGGGAGCTCCGGAGGATAGAAGGCAGCGTCTGCGCTGAAGGACTCCCCCGCCCCCACACGCACCAGCGCGCTCTACCCCGCGTGTGCGCTGCGAAGGAGCGGGAAGCAGGTGTGTGCCACGGGTCACATGAAAGGAGCAGACACTGATTCTGAAGGAGCCCCAGGGCCTGGAGGCCTAGCGCTCAGACGCCTGGCTCGGCAGGAGGAACTAATCAAGTGTGGGCCCGGAAGAAAGGGCAGACTAAGGACGGGAAGGCTCTTCAGTCCCAGAAGGACTGAGCGCTGGGAGGAGCCAGGAGCCGGCAGGGCCTGTTTGGGAAACAGCTTGGTTGTAACAGAAGTGTCTCAGAGCAGAGCCATAGGAAATAAGTGGGTGAACAGGCTACCAAGGAGGAGAGGACCCCCCTCTCTAAGGCTGGGTAGGAAGGTGCTTCTCTTCAACCCAAAGATAGTTCATGATCAAAGTGGTTAGGAGTCTGATGGCCTCTATCACACTAGGACGGGGCTGATGGTTTCCCCTGGGGGCCTCATCCTCTCCAAGTGCTGAAAGGGCTGGTTACCTCATAGGCCACCGGGCCCCACCTGCCCTGTGGTAAGCAATCCTGCCCTCAGGGGCCCAGGGAAGGAAGGATGGCAGCCTCGCCCTGCCTCCAGGACCCTGTCCTTCACGTGGATGGCCTCTCTCTGTGTTCTGACCAGGCCCTCCAGGTGCACACGGGAACACCCCTCCTGCAAACCAACATGACCCGTTACAAAGACAAGTCTGTCTGTATCTCAGCTTCTGTTTCCCTGCGTCTACTCCTGGGTAGGAAGCTTTGCGGGACCCCAATTTACTAGGGCACAGATTGGCATCTGGGGCCTCAGACCGTCTGTCCAACGGCGGCCGCGGGAGACAAGTACTCGCGGGGCCAGATTCCGACTGTGGCCGCCAGCAGCACCCTGGTGCTTGCCTACTGCCACCACTTATGAGATAATGTCTCTCCATTTTGGGATTGTGACATAGCTACCTCAGACCTCCACGGCCAGTGCTCACATTCCAGGTCTGAGACCAGTGTGACAGCAGAGAAACCTGAGCCTCGAGGGGACATTCTCAGGCTCAAAAATCACGAACCCGACAGGGAAAGGCATTTGATCAGAAAACGACACCATTCAGGTTATTTTAATGCCCTGGATTTGTGCTGCCCTTTAAGTGGAGCCCCTTCTGTCACAGGACTTTGGTGCCAAGTGACCCTGGCAGATGACTTTTCACTTGTTTTTAACTGTAGAGCAAGGTCACGTCTGGTCCGGGTATGCTACGAGAGGTACGGACTGTGGACGGGAGGGCAGGTCCGGTTCAGGTCTGAGTCTTCCATGCACACACTGTGCACTCAGACAGCGGCATGGGCCAGGTTCTGAGGCTTTGTGGCAGCCAGGCCAGGTGAGAGCAGGGGGACCTCTCTCCCCTCCCCAGCCCCTGCTCTTCCCCCCACAGACAACTCCTGAAACTTCTACCTTGCTCAGTCACTGTGGTGGTAAATGCTATCTAGGCAAGTTCTTTGATCATCCTGAGCTTGCAACTAAGAGGTAAGGACACTTGTCAACCCCTGGGAGAGTGCACTATCGGCTCATCAAGCAATTAATCAGCTCATGAGTCGAGGACTATTTATATACCTGCTATTGACTGAGCATTTTGCCATGTGCAGTGGAGAATACACACCTACACACAACATAGTCGGTACTCTCAAGGAGTACATAATGAAAGTGCAAAAAAACAAAACAAAACACAAGACTTGTACTCAGAGAGCCATAAACGGTCAAATATTGAATCGTCTGGCACTAAAGATACTTGCAGTTGGAAGGAAAAGAACAGAGGCTGTCCCTGTGGACAGACAGCATTAAGAAAAGGCCTGGAGGTGGCGGTAAGCACGCGCCCATTGCAATGAGCTATCTGAAAACCTTTGCTCTCTTAAGACTGAAGGTAGAGGGGCGCCTGGGTGGCTCAGTTGGTTAAGCGACTGCCTTCGGCTCAGGTCATGATCCTGGAGTCCCGGGATCGAGTCCCGCAACGGGCTCCCTGCTCGGCAGGGAGTCTGCTTCTCCCTCTGACCCTCCCCCCTCTCATGCTCTCTGTCTCTCACTCTCTCTCTCTCAAATAAATAAATAAAATCTTTAAAAAAAAAAAAAAAGACTGAAGGTAGAAAATCCTTGCCCCAGAAGAGTGGGAGAGTCTACCTTCAGGCTGTCAGTAGTATTTCATGAGCATGCTTGGTTTATAAACTTTTAAACACTTAAGAGCAGTGGACGACAGCCTGGTTTAATGGTGGAGGGACTAAATGGAGTCCAGGAGATTTAGGTTCTAGACTTCTCTGTTCGAGAAAGGCTTTGGATGAGCTTTGTGCTTAAATGTTGGAGGCTGTAGGTTCTCATCTGTATGGTGAGGATAATATTGGTGTGAGGCAGCAGAAACATCATGGAGCTAGAAGTTGGAGGACCCAGGGTCTCGTCTAGGCTTTGCCAATGATAATGACAGTTATGATGTGATGTGTGCTAGACGTTTTTCTAAAGATCCTAAACATATTAACTCATTTAGCCCCTTCCCCTACCTAGTCTCTGTGAGGAAAATGCCATTATTGTTCCAGTTTAATGGATGAGGAAACTAAGGCACAGAGATTTTAAATAATTTACCCAAGGACACAGAGCTAATCAGTGGGAGAGCTAGGAGGCTATTAGCAGAGCCAATTTCTTAATCCTGGTTCTTTTGCCTCTTGAGAAAATGGGCAAGTGATCTTGGGAAGAGAAAAACTCTCTGTATTTCAGTTTCCTCTTCAGTAAAATGAGGACAAGAATAACTTCCCAAATTAACTTAAAAAGTATCAAAATCTAAATAGGATATTGCATATGATATACTTTGTAATTTAGAAAGTCCTATATATGTGTAAGGTATTACATTCCTTAGAGAAATAATAGATAAAATGAGATGGTTCATGGAAAATAATTTGGAAAATGAAAAATAAAAGTGTGTACTTTGATTATCAATACCACCATCGTCCTAAGAAAGGCTGTTTGGAGATGAATAGGTCTTTGGACTCCATGAAAATTTGGGGATGTAGTTTATTCCTTAAATCTGGATGGTATGCTTAATCAATTTGAGTTTGGCAGGCTTAAAGAGGAAAAATGTAGCATAGGAACTTCATATACTAGGAGCCCAGAGAGAGACAAGACATTCCTCTCAGAATATCTCAAAGCTTCTTTCCTTCCTTCCTTCATTATGCTTCCCTTTTCCTTCCTGAAATCGAGACCCAAATGAGGCGGAAGAAAATCTCTATTGAGATAAAAGTCAAGATGAAATATAATAATACATTCATTTCCATGACACACATTTAGAGAGCATTATCACTGTTCCAGAAACTGGCCGAGAATTGGAAGACGCAGCTCTGATGTTGCAGAGCTGGACAGGGTCTTACCTATTATTCAGGCCAACCTCTCTGTATGGCGGAAAGAAGCCTCAGTCCAGGCAAGCAGAGATTTGCCCAGGATCACTATGACCCATGACTAGAAGCCAGTTCTTCCAATGCCCAGGCAAATATGTTCCTCCCGCTTGTTGCTTCCCTTCTGCCTGGGTTTGGAGTGAATGGGAATTTGTTCAAGATCTGTATCATGTGACAATTCCAAAGAATGAAGTGGTCATCTTTTCAAGCTCATATTTGAAATGTTTCCTTCTCTGCCTTTACATGCCTAAAGAGTTAAGTAGGCACCATCCATATGGGTCTCATGGATACTATTAATCACCTGTGTTCCTGTGGGAAGGAATGCTGCCCTTTAAAGATTGAAATCTGCTCCCATTTATGGTGCTGTGTGTTCCTATGAGTGGAAACAATCAATTACAACAACACATCCCAGGAGACTGACTTTCTGCTCCCCCCACCATCTTCTTGTTTCCCACACTGGGGGCAGAGACTTCCCCTCCTGACAGGCAGGTAACTCAAATCCTTTTGGGCTATTGCTCCCTCCCACTTTAGCTCAGCATTTTGAACACAGAATGTAATAAGAAAGGGAGAAAACCGTGTCACAGAAGCTAGGTTGGGGATTGGAGAATATGTCTCTTAGGGTAAAAAAAAGGCAACACCGTTTTTTGAGCCCAGAATTCATCTAATTCCTCCGGTGGTAATAAAGAGGCCCCTTCACCCCAGCAACCAAGAAGTTCCAGCTGGCTATGTGCTTATGAGAGGGGTCATAGTTAAGAGCTGCCAGTCCGGGGTCTGCTTTTGGGGACATTACCACCTCAGATCAGACGGTCTCAAAGGGCATTAGAGTTAGGTGGTGGCTGGATACCATGGCAACAGGACCATAGGAGCACCCCAAGGTTCAGATGAAGCCTGCTGCTGCTATGAAATTCTCACCAGATACCCTCTTCCGGTATCAAACTGAGAAGTCGGTATACTCACAGCAGAGGGGAGGGTGGGGCAGACACAAGGCCAGGGCTCCACCTTTGCTTCCATGGAACTTGGTGTTCTCGTCATCTGGCTAGTCAAGGGGGTTTTGAGGGGTGTGGGCTCTATTGTGTGTGTAGGAAGATGGAAAGAAAATTGCCAGATGTCGATGAGGATTCCAAGACTACCAGAAGGAAAGAAAAATGTTACTCATTGACACAAGAAGGCTGGAAGTTCGTTTATGGATCAAGCAACTGTATCCAGGCAAAGTCTGTCACAGGCCTATGTGGAGAGGAGAGAGGGACTAGACAAGCTTTCTGAGAATTTGCGAGATGACAGCATAAGGAGAAAATAGTGAGGTGCCATGGTGTAATGCTTAATGCTGGAGAGACTGCAGTAAACAAGACAATCTGGCTTCCAGGGATTTACAGCCCAGTAAGGAAGACAGGCAGACATCATGGAAGGCCAGGTTAGGATGGACACTTGTCCACCCTAGGTGCTTCTCAATGAAGACAGCTGGTATGTTTCAAGCAAGCTGTGTTAAGTCCAGCCAATTTAAGATAAACTTTTAATTACATTTTATTTTTTAAAAAGGAACTTCTTTATTATATATTGTTTATCAGTGTGGGTAGGTAAAAGGCATACAGAACTACAAACATGCAATTAGCAACCATTTTTTGCTTTTACCCATCATCCTTCCTGTTTGAGCATTAATTATTCAGTATTTTGTCACCAGTTTTCAGAAAGTTTCTCTAGGAGGGTAAACTCATAGAGGTAATTTGAGGGAGAGGAAAGCTTTAGCAATATCTCTAGGGGCAGTTTTATATTTTTTAGTGCTTGAACTGTTTTTTACAACAGGTTTTCCATGGAAGGCTCGGAAAGTCACTAAATTCTCTGAGTCTCAGAATCTGGACTTAAAATCAGGGGAAGAGATTTACGTGGCTAAACTTTATAGTTGTGTATCTTAGTTCCGGCTGCTGTAACAAAATACCACAGACTGGTGGTTTAAACAATAACTCTTGCTCACAGTTCTGGAGGTTGGATGTCCAAGATAAAGGTGCCGGCAGGTGGGTTTCCTTCTACAGCCTCTGCTGTTGGCTTGCAGGTGGTCATCTTCTCACTATGTGCTCACGTGACCTGTTCTTTACATGCATGAGGAAAGAGGAAGTGCTGTTGTCTTTTCTTCTTCATATAAGGGCACTAATCCCATCATGGGAGCACTGCCCTCATGACCTCACCTAAATCTCAGTAGCTCCCAAAGGCCCCACCTCCTACATAATATCACACTGGGGGCTAGGGCTTCAACATACGAATTTTAGACAGACACAACATTTAGTCTGTAACATTGTGTGAATAGCTTGGGACATGGAAAGAATTTATCAAAATGTTTAATCTTAGGATTGGTGATTATTCCGATTTCACAGGAGGGGACGGTAAGGGCAGTCTTCCTCATAGAATATCAAATGTGAGTCAAGTACAAGAAATATCATGTTTAAGATTTACATGTAACCTTAAGTTACTGTCCATATTAATTTATCAAAAAGACAATTAGACTAGTGGGGAAGCCAAGCCAACCCATGAACATTCGTAAACTGATACAGGAGAAAAATTTAAGGATGAAGAAAAGCAGTATTGGTGCTGCACACACAAAAAAGAGAAAAGACCCAGAAATATGCAGTTTTTTGAAAAGTTTTTTTTTTTTTTCTTATTTACTTAGTGTTTACGGAAAGGGTTTCAGAGGGGCACCTGGGTGGCTCAGTCGGTTAACCGTCTGCCTTCGGCTCAGGTCATCAATCCAGGGTCCGGGGATCAAGCCCTGTGTTGGGCTCCCTGCTCAGTGGGGAGTCTGCTTCTCCCTCTCCCTCTGCCCCTCCCCTCCACTCATGCTCTCTTTCTCTTAAATAAAGTTTTTAAAAAGGTGGGGTTTCAGAAATAATAGAGAAGGAATTGAGGAATTGGAAAAAAAAAGAAAAAGAAGGAATTGGTTTAGGCAAACTATTGGTCCAACACTGCCTGCTATCAACGAGACTAGAAGAGAAAAATTTCTATCACTTGGGAAAAATCCACAGAAACCCTAATCTTGTAAAGAATTCAGGTCATTCCACCCCAACAGTGGGCATTCTTCCATATCCAAAACCTCGCTGAAACACAAGCTCTTGCCTCAATCCTCTTCAGACTGCTAAAAGTTGCATTGCCCTGCTCTTCAAGCCTTAAGGCCACAGATGTTACTTCTGCATCCACACATGCACCCTTTTCTCCCCTCTTACCTGTCCAGGCAAGCTTCTGCCTGGTAAATGTCATTTGCCCCCCACAAGCCCCCATCTGCAAGGTAACCCACCTGTACATGGGGATGACTTCTGCTTCAGCTTTCTCTATCCCATCCAAACAGATCACCAAAAAAACTTTCTGGATTTTCATCCATATGCAGGATGTACAAAGCTTTCTGGAACAGGTCTGGTATTAATTAGCCAGTGCACAACACTGGAATAAGTGGTTAATCCCAAGGAGGTTTACACTGGAGACTGACCAACCTGCCCTGGGGTGGATACAGAACCAATCTTGGCTCCAGAGACTATTCCACATCATGTGTTGTGCAAATGTTCACTGGCATCAGAATGGACTTCATTCCACAGCAGATGGGATCCTTCACAGCAGACCTACTCTAAGATAATATATGACCCAAGCACTATATTGTCTAGAGTTTCCTTCTTTTCATGAAATGCATCATTGGTTTAATTCTCAGACTGAACTTCCTCCTGTGCTCCTTTACCTGCTGTTGCCCTCTTTCAAATCATGGCCCGGGGGCTCGTTCTGGGGCTCCAAAATAGCATGTGATTTTATCCCCCCAGGGCCAACATGTTGACCTGTAGCGAATCCAGATGTGTTCGATTCATTAGTTTTCATTCTTATGGCAGCTGCCTAGTTTTGATCTGTTGTGTTTGGGCAAAGAGTTGTAGGAAATGTGGGGAAGACAGCAAACACCTTTAAGGGTGAGGGGGAATTTCTGCTGTCCTTTCTTTTCTTCAAGTTTATTCCTTTGTGTTTGAAGAGTTTTGCTTGTGGGATCTTGGACATGGCTTAGATAAGCTGTTAGAGAAGGTCTGAAATAAAGAATCTTAAATCTGGGACCAAAGGATTTCCAAGATAATTTTAAAGAATTTGGATAGCAAGCAAGCCTTTCTCTTCATGGTAATTGCTTTCTTACAAATTTGTGTCTGGGGCAGGAAAGAGTTGATAAAATTCCCCAAAGATTTTTGTTTTGTTTTCTGATCCAGTAGGTAAAGGTGAGGAGTAGAGAGTAGACAGGGTATGTTGTGTATTTTTGTGACTGGAGGATTAAAAAAAAAAAAATCTTCAAATCGGGACTAATTTTCTTTAAAAAGCTTAGTTTTAGCACCTCACGGCCCACATACTTAGACTGCAAACAGTACTGTTATAAAATGGTGTGGATTTTGGCACAGGAAATATAAAAACCAACTTCTTTCATTTGATATTTGCTGCTGAACAGATATAAGGTCAGAAAAGCGAAAATGTGCTTTCCCCTTGTCCCTCTCACACATCTTCTGCCCCCAGTACATTCATTGAATTTATTAACATATTTTACCTTCTAAAAGTTAATAAGCATAATCTCCTTTAACTAAATGAAGTTCAGCATTTATTTGTACCTACTATGCATTATGCATTAGGTGGGTCTATGGGAAGGTTGAGGAATAGGGTTATAATGGGAATAAAACAGATTGTATGTTCCTTGCCCTTGAAGAATTGGAATCTCTTACTGAGGACCCCATAAAATGCACATGGATTTTGATCACATTGACAGGCAGTGTAAAGTCACACAGAGGAAGGAGAGAGAATTTTGGCCGGCACGGTCAGATAAAGCTCCATGGAGACGGTGAAACTTGAACTGGCCCTGACAGAGGGTGCCCACGTGTGCACAGCTGGAAGAACATGGGTCAAAGGAAAGAAGTAGGAAAGAGCAGGACGCAGGCCCCTAGATTTCAGGGAAACCATCTCATCCAACCTCCTGCAAAACCATCTCCATAACACATTTTGTCTCCCAGCAAAAGTCCTACTGCCCACCAAGCCTACGTGACTCTCCCCGAGACACAGGAAGGCTTAATGAAAGGTGCCCTCAGCATTCTTGAATTATTTGCATTTACAGGCAAACTTTTGACACAAGGACACAAAACTGGAAAGGAACTGGCTTGCCATTCTTTGAATTTGGATTCCATGTTAGTACAGGTAAAGAATGTAAACTCCAAAAGGGCTTTTTTTTTTTCTTAGTAAGGTCACTCCTCCCTAAAGGCAAGATATGAAATGCAGATATTTTGCTAAATCTTTGTTAATCTTTCCATTGCTACTGGGGCAGGATGATTCTCTAAGGAGCACAGGCGAAGGGCCGATGACCTGAGCTTGAAGGTCACTAAATCCAATTCAACCCAGAACAGCGAAGTCTCGGCTTCTGCAGACATACTAGAGCCTTTCTCTGCAATCACAGACTTTCGGTTTATCTAACTTGGCCTTTTCCCTCATTGATTAACGCCAAGTGTCTGAAAGTAATTATAGCCAGCTCTCCACTGCTTGTAACAGGCTGCAACAGTGACCGGCGGGGGCGGGGCGGGGGGAGAGGAGCCAAAGTATGGATTTAGATATAGGACACAGACTTACCTTCTTAATCATTACAACACCCTAATATTAAAGTTAGCTTGCATTTCCTAAACAAAACTCTGGGGACAAAGTGGCCTATTTTGAGTTGAAAGGAGTAGATAATGTCACTTCAAGAAATGTTTTCTAAGTTTGGATTTTGATACTATTATTTTTTCCCCTTTCATTTTTTTTTTTTTCCCCTCCCAAACTTCCACATTTCAGCAACAGGGTGGTGGTGACTTCTACTGAAGAGTGACGAGGTGAGGTCTGAAGAGTCAAGATGTGGAGAGAAACCAGCTTTTGTCATGTGGAAGAGACATCAGAGACAGGAGTTCTCGGGATTCTGTCACATGCTTGTTTGCGCTTCAAAAGCAGAGTTCAAATGTACTTTCAGACCAGAGACAGGTGAGAGGTGTAGGGAGGCGGCAAGAAGGCTCAGCAAGTCTGAGAATTGCACAGCGTATCTGCCCAGGAGGCTGTGGTGCCCACATTTCCTCCACCACTTCAGTGCTGCCTTGGCTTCAAACCCTGTTGCTGTTGGGTCACAGCAGGCAACGGGCTCTGATGATTTTCACTTGCTTGACACATTCTTCTGGGGTTTTGTCTTTCTTTTTAAAATGAGCCAGGGACGTCCTTGTGTAAGAAATACCGGGCGAGTCAGGACACGGAAGTAAGATTCGGTGGTCTCCCCTCACTGGCTCTTTTCTGAGAAACGGTTCTGTGCGAAGCAGCCGCTCTCGTGCCTTACGCCACAGAGGAGTGATGGAGGCTTGTGAGCGGAAGGGCACCCTGCAGCGGTTTCACTCTCCTGCCCACAGAACCAGTGCAGGCAGCTACTGCCCAGTGAGTTCTGGCGCTCTCGGTGGAAAGGAAACGGAGATGCCAAGTTAGGGAAGAGCTCGCCCAGTTGGGCCTTGGGCTACAAAAGCATCATGGTTTCCTTTCCTCCCCTGGTTGGTTCGCATTCCCATCTGTATCCAGCAGGGTTGGCAACCTTCCTTTCCTCCTCCTGGGAGAACACATATTGCTCCAGTGCAAAGGAAGACCAAGACAAACAGCAGGTTCTGAGAGGGCTGGGCAACCGGGGCTCGCCAGAGGACAGCTCAGCTGCATGGTTCCTGAAGCAAGGCATCTCCAGAACAGCAGGAGAATGCTGCCATGGACATTTTTATAGCATAGCACTTGCTATTTTATAAAGCTTGTTCTTACGATTCACTTCTCAGAACGGTTGTAATATGTTTGTCCCTTTTTCTAAGAGAGAAATGTTAAGTCCCAATGAAGCTAAGTTACCTGACCACTTCCTCACAGCTGATTAAGTGGCAGAGCTAGGGTTTCAATCAGGCTGTTATTGCTTCCAGCTCATTATACTCTATAGACGCTGAAGCCATCTCATATTTAAGAAATAATGGGAACAGACTTGAAGAAATTAAGGTGGGGGGGATCAGAAAGTGACTGAGACAGGTGTCAAATCCAAGGGCTGTTTACATGTGCAATCGAACTCCCATGTTTCCCATAAGCAGGCACTGTTAACTTCAATGAAAAATACTCTTCAGGAAGGTTCCTCAACAATTCCCCACTGCGGAGAGGAAGAACAGTGCCAGCTTCCTCAGCACGCCGCCCCAGACAGGCCCCTCTCCCGGCCCTTGCCCCTCCTTCCCTGCAGCCTGTGCCTTGTAGTTCTCCACAGCTTTTATTCATTTTACATGTCTTGATTGTAGTACAATAAACAGAATCTACAATTCGCCATCTTAACTATTTTCAGTGTACAGCTCTGGAGTGTCACGTCTACTTACACGGTTGATAAAACAGGAATCTGTTTTCATTTGGCAAAATTGAAACTCGGTACCCATTACATGCTCCCCATTCCCCTAATTCCCAACAACCACATTTCTACTGTTTCTGTGAGGTTGACCATGCTAGGTACTTCAGATATGTGGAATCATACAGTATTTGTCTTTCTGTGGCGACTCTGTCTTTGCACACATTGTTCATTGTTTCTCTGGACACCCTCCCCATGTTTTTACTGGTTAATTCTCATGAATCTTCCAGGAGTCAATTCACATATTATCACCTCAGGCTTTCCATGGCCCTCTACTCTCAATGAAGTGCCCTTCCTATATATTTAATAGTATATTAATCACACTTGAGAGTTGTCTATGTTTTAACCCCTTGATACTCAAGCTGTGGTTGAAGATCTGTATTCTCATTGGCATACATCTGGGAGCTTGTTAGAAATGCAGCATATGCTTTACCACGGTCCCAGGTAAATCACATGTACACTAAAGTTTGAGAAGCACTGTTCTAACTCCTTAGAAAGAGGCCTGCAAACAACTCATGGGCTAAATCTGGTCAGCTGCCTGTTTCTGCAAACACAATTTTGTTGGAACACAGCCACAGTCATTGCACTATGTATTGTCTATGACTGCTTTCATGCTACAATGGAAGAGCTGAGTTGCAACAGAGACCACCATATGGCCAAGCCTGGACTATTTATTCTCTGCCCCTTTACCAAAAAAGTCTGCGAACTTCTGCACTAGATCGTGAGCTCCTTAAAAATGAGAACCTGATCTTATTCTAAGAAGAAACACAGACTAGTATAATGGTTATTATGCATGTAGGCTTGAGGGTAGACTGGCAAGATTTGTATCCAGGCTCTGCCATTTCTTTGCAAGTGACTGTGGGCAACTCACAATCTCTCTGTGCCTTGTGTTCCTCATCTATGAAATGGGGATAGATAATAGAACCTACCTTACAGGGCTGTGTATGGGTTAAATGAGTTACTCCCGGTGAAGTGCTTCATGTGGTGCCTTCAGCAAATGTTCTTAGCCGATTCCAGGTATTTTTAGAGTACCATGGGGGATCTGTTGATGTTGTACAGATGATGTAACAGACATTGTCTATTAACACCCATCCTCTGCTTCTTCCTTGCTAACATCTAATTTTTTTCGGTATCTAACTTTCCTGGAGCGTGACCTCCTCTCTGTGGGGGAAGGGGGTAAATACCAGTGCAAGCCAACCAGGTAATGCCATTTTCAATAGACTGGCTTAGGGATGCACAGTTCTGGCCAATGAGTCATGAGAAGAGCATTCTTGAAGGGTTTCTGGAAAAAGGTTTCCTCATTCTTTAAAAGAAAACATGGAAGAGATGACTCTGTTCTTTCATATTGTTACATATGAATGTGATGCTCCGAACTGCAGCAACCAGGTAGGCAGTCTGAGAACCGGACAAGCATGTTTACACAAGCATGTTTACAACAGCAGAGGGGAAAGATGGGAAGAATCTGGGCCCTTTATGAGGTCAGAGTTGCTGAATCCATCCACCCCTGGGGCTTACCTACTCAGGTACTCATTTCTGGAAGAAAACAAAATTCCCTTCGAGTTTTCCTTCAGTCCAAAGCATCCTGACTCATATAACCATATACACATATTTTTACTCCACCTAGGACCTAACAACTGTTGTTGGGTGCTATAAACAAAGAAAAGAGTAGCAACTGGAAATGAATGTGCTGGGTAGGGCCAAAGAAAAATCACGAACGTTCTGGGTTAGTGCAGGCCCGATTCTTCATTGCCTTTTATCACTTCTCAGCTGGGAGCATCTTTTCTTAATACCTGTGGCTCTCTCCCAAGTGCTGATCTCCCTTGTTGTCTGTGCCTGCCACCCAAACTTGACTATTTCCTTGGCGATATCCATGATTTCCCTTCTAGACAGAAGGAGGGCCCGAGGACAGCTTATGTTTTGGGGCACAGACCACAGAGGTGGCATCTCTTACGCAACATGCAATATAAGGAAGTTTTCTTTGGGTTGGAAGTGTCAAAAAATTGCTCAGAATTTATAGCCACGGGGATTTTATGGTGCGTCAGTTTACGTACTGGCTCTGTGTGACATCTGAGCCCTAATAGCAGAGATCCAAAGCAATGTAGGTGGCTAAGTACATATGAGGGTAAAGTACCAGGAGAGAAGGGTAGTGGAAATGAGCTGGCTACTGCATCTGTCCCGAAGAGCATCCTGGCCTGAGCTGAAAAAGGTGAAGGATCGGCTTCAGTAAGTGAGGCTGGACTCCCTGCAGTCCCACACTCCTGCACTTACTTACTAAAGCCAGAAATGCTGCGCTCCTTCTGCCTGTGAATGTCCGGGCTGGGAGAAGCTCTGAAGCCATAAAGTCGCTGTAAAAATCATATTTTAAGGCTAGAAGGTACCATGAGACATGATCTCATTCATCTTGTCCTTAGGCAGTAATCGCCTACCTAAAGCCTTCCAATCATAGCATAACACATTTTATGGGTAAAAGCCTCCAGAGTAAAAAAAGTGTAAGACTGCACAAGTTTCTCCCATAAACCACTTTGTGTGCACATCATCTACGTCAGAGTCTGAGAACCTGATGCCCATTCTAGACCCATCCCATTCTCATCAGTCTAAGTCCAGTCTAAGTCCAAGATCCCCCTCCAAATGGGAGGATCCATAATTCAGTGACAGAAGGGCACTAATAGGCAGGTGCAAAGCTAACGGGATGGGGGGCACAAGGCAAGGGTCTCCCATGACCTCCTTAAACCTTTTCTGTCAGCTACTCACATGCATTTAATGTATAGCACTTCCCTTGTCAACACTGTCTGCCTCCTTTCCTACCAACAAGTTCTCCTAATTGTTCTATTCTTCTAAGACACTACAGCCTGATATAGCACCTTCGCCTTCATCTTCAAGTGTTCTTAAAGACTCATTAGATCCTTAAAGAACAGGAAGTAAAAAGCTTTTTGTGGGTAATCAATTCCCTGCAGGTTTGCTAATATTATCGGTTCAGTTTCAAAGTCCCCTGCTGGAGACTTGTGAAGAGAGAAGCCCCACAGCCCCCTGGGTTTCCTACTCTTTGGGCATTCCCAGCCACGGAGCAAGCGTCTCCATTCCCTTTGGAAGCACTGGGCTGAATAAGCAATCCGCCATGCGATTCTGCTGAAGGGAGACAGAGGGAAGGTCATAAAGACCAAAACTCAACTGCTCTTGGAGAGGGGTTAGGAGGAAAGCAAATAAGTAAAATCTGTGATGCAACTCTTTCAGGAAAGGGTGTGGAGAGTGGGGTGGATCTACCAAGAAGCTTTGGCAATCTGCTTTGAAGTCTTCTGCACAGAAAAAGTGTAGCCACCCAGGGAAGCAGCCTTCAGTGACATCCTCCATAGGGCTGATGTGTTGGAAAATAGTCAATCAGCAAAAAGTCCCTTGAGAAATGTTTTCCTTCCTTCTTCTGGAATTGTTGGGAAACTAGACAGAACGTGGGGGGTCTGGCTTTCAAGAGTGGTCCTGAATGAATCTGCAGTTTCCTGGTGGGAACAGAGAGCTCTAGAAAATTGTCTGCTCCTCCAAGAAATCTGGCTATCAGTTTTCACTTGGTCTATCTACAGCTTGTGTGTTGGAGGATTAGGAACATGTATGCACAGGACCAGGCTCCTGGCAAACAATCTTAGGGAGGAGGGCAAAGGAGAGGCAAAAGGGGCTCATTCTTCTACCTTACAGATTCCTTTTCCAGGATCTACCCACCAGCAACAATCCAAACACCACAGAAAAAGTATGGAAATGGATATGCATATGATTGGTACATATTTCCCCCATCATCTGCTAGGTCGCCTGCTCTGTGGAGTAGAGCTGGGGGAGAACTGTGCCCCTGGGACCCGAGGTCTTCTGAGCTACAGTTCAGCTGCAGAGGGCACAGGTTCCTGACTGGTCGCGGGGTGGCAGAGCAACTCTCCTTTCCCAGCCTTCAAAGAATGGGTGAATAACCTATGGCTAAGGGGAGACACCCATTCTCTTGGGGTTGCCTGGGGTATCTGAGGCAGAGGTGGTTACGGTAGACTCCTCAACGGAGGCACTGAGATCCAAGAATTCCAGGATGATGTCCCAAAGGCAGTAAATCAAGTGCCTGAAACAAATGGACAAAACAACTTAGAGGAGGGTCTGGCTTAGTCAACAGACACCAGATCCTGTTTATGACATTTATTTTCCCTTCCCCTCCTTGCCCATTACTCATATCCTTAGTGAACTCTAAATTTCAGTAGCCAGATGAAGGCTCTGCCATGAAATAAAAGTTTGGTGACTAAAGGTTATGACCCCAATAAAGGTGGAAATAGAACTTGAGACTAGATTTTAGGAAATTCTACATTTATTTATATAGCTACCTTAGCACATCAGCACTGCCCTGAAGAACTGCGAGGGAGGGAAAAAATCCCTGTGATATCAACTTACTAAGAATTTTCAGAGCTTCTGACTATGGCTGTTTCTCGTAATTAATTGTCACAGATCCACAGGTGACAGGCAGTGAAGCAAAAGCCAGCACCCTTGGGTAGTGATGGTGAATAGATACAGTCTGCTTCGGGACAGGGTTTGAGAAAGGACTGCAAGTCCTGAATACTTTTCAGAAGCACTGTATCCCAAGGTACCAGCCAGGGAAATACCTACCTCTTCTGGATTATTCTAGCGCTGTTCACTCAGTTATTTCCAGTCCTTTTATCAGAGCTCAACCTCATTATCTTGTCTCCTTCCTATTAAGCAAAGACAATTCCTGATTCTAATGCTAAATCAGCTTTGCTGTGAGGCCTTGAATGTTGAGCTGAAAATCATTATCCAGCCTGTGGTATACAGGCCAGGTATACACAGTGGTATACAGTGTTCACAGGGGCTGGCACATGTTGAAAGAAGTGTTAAGCGCACTGAATAAGCCTGGAGGGTGACAGGACATTTTCAGTAGCTCACATGGGGGCCTGCATCGAGTTCTTCCACATGCCAACAGTGGCGGGCCCAACACCGGCTCACTGCTGCATGAGAACCTGCTCAGAAGCAGGCAGTGTGGGTTTTCCTTCGTGTGTGTGGAGCCGGACATCACACTCTGCAGTCAGGGCCCAGGGCAGAGAAAGACTGCAGTTCCATTCGTCTCAGTGTGCGCTGCTCACTTAGAAACCGTGGACACCTCTGAGACCAGAGACCGCTTCAGCTGTGGAGATGCTGCGTACATGCCTTTCAGCCTACCTGTTGATGAGGGGTTGCCGTAGCGACTCCAAGACGAGACTCCAGCTCAGCCGGCATCTGTTCACCCCAAGGATTTGTACCACAATATCTGAAGAGGAAAAATAAGCATGTGGTTGCAGTGTTACCACTGAAGCCTTAGATTCTAAGGAGATTATCTTGTGGTATCTGCTATCTTTGTCCAAATTGGGTATTTCTGGCAAACTTCTGAACCACATAGCCAAACTAAAACAGGGAAAAGCTAAGAAAAATGTTTCTTAAGTGTTTAAATAAGAATGGACCTGAGGAAATAATTCTGTAACCTGTCACTGCAGGTACATCTGATGTAACAGTTTAGGGTGGAGAACGGGGGTTGATAAGAGTATATAAGGAACTAGAGGGTATTAGGCTAAGTGAAATAAGCCAATCAGAAAAAAACAATTATCATATGATCTCACTCATATGTAGAATTTAAGAAACTAAACAGAGGAGCATAGGGGAAGGGAGGGAAAAACAAAACAAGACGAAATTAGAGAGTGAGACAAACCATAAGAGACTCTTAATCACAGGAAACAAACTGAGAGTTGCTGGGGGGGTGGGGGGATGGGGCAACTGTCTGATGGGCATTAAGGAGGGCACGGGATGTAATGAGCACTGGGTGTTCTATGCAACTGATGACTCACTGAATTCCACATTTAAAACTAATAATACACTATATGTTAGTTAAATTTAAATAAAAAAATAAATACAACAGAAAACAAAGAGTATATAACGTTGTCCTAAGAGCTAACAGTTCACTGCTGTACCCTCATTACTATAGCACAGCCACAGGTAACAAACTGCCTTCCCTACCTTCTAAAAATGTATAGAAAGTAAAGAAAAAAAAATCCTCTTCAGAGTTTGTTTTTATCTACTGCTAAGGATGATATACCTTATTCAATGACCCCAATTTATCAAGGCTAAACTTCTGTGGTACATATCATTTTCTTCCCTGGTCCAAATACCATGAGTTGGCAGAGAACCTGAAATCTTCCTCTGGTGGGAAGAGTTCTGAGACCTGCCTCTGTGGTGTAGGCAGAGCTGTTATTACTCCAAGTATCTGCAGGATTCTCACCTACTATTTATGGTGTGGTCATAGTGATCCTTTCCATTCCCTCAGCATCACTTGAATGAGGGGTAAAAGAATCACAGCTCTGATCATTTACCTATTAGCCTGAGAAATGGTGGGTCGACAGGTTTTTGAGTCCAGGTTTTTGAGGGGTGTGGGGTAATGGTGGCAAAGCAGGATGGGAAAGGAATAATTATCAGTATAACCAATCTCATTGTCCAATTACCTGGCAAGATTCCCATGAGGCTCTGCAAGGCCTGTTTTTCAGCAGCCACTTTCTGCTCCTGGGTCCTCACAGGCCGTGGACACTTCGGTAAAATACCACCAGGCCAGATGGACTCCTGAAGAAGTCGGAGGTACTGCACCCAGCGCTGTGGACATGTTAGATTAGCCACCTGCACCTCTAGCCACCTGTGGTGGAAGAGAGGAGAAAGGTCAGATAAATCTGAAGGCAAGACTGTGGCAAGGCAGGTGAGCAATCAGAACAGGGCAAAGCAAAGGGAGTGCCAACTCTCACAAGTGACATCAAGCCAATTCGACAACTTGGGACCAGAGAATTTGAAGATGAGTAATAATAATAATTTGTTATTTACTGTCTACTAGGAGCTCCATGTTGTATCAGGGGTTTCACAAAACAGAGCACTAGAAGGGCCCCTGTCTCTGGGCGGGACTGGAGCTTGCCAACTATCCTCTGGTGGGAAGCACTGTCCTCTCAGCAATGTGCACACATAGCCTTCAGAGTTAAGGGTTTGGTGATTTTACACAAATCCTTCTGCTTTGCCACCCTGTCCATACCCAGCTGCTCTTCACGTCCCCATGAGCTGTTCTGAGAGTGCCCTTCATCTGTCCTTTGCTCATAAAAGTCCTCTCACTGACAAGGCCCTCTTCTTTCCAGTAGAAGTCTGCCATTCTCGCAAGACCTGTTGAGCCCCACCTCCTCCACAAAATTCTTCTTGATCATTCTAGCCAGAAGCGCTCCTCTTTCTCCCCTCAGACCTCCTCTGGCACTTAGTTCTATTGCACACGTTTGGAACTCATATTTCACTTTGGAATATAAATTATTTCCTCATATGTTTACCGCTCTACTTTTCCAACTAAATTATAAGCATCACAAGAATTCTAGGTCTTACACTTTTAAAAAGTTTCCCACAGTGCCTTGGTGCTCAAGAAATGTTTGTTGACTGACTAGCAATTGTTCTTATTACAATGAAAATTTCCTCCTTTATCTCACATTCAGTAAATGAGGCAATAACTCTGAGGGGGCAAACATATCAAATCTGCAGTTCCTGCAAGGCATTTTCACTTTCATTCTTTATTTGTTCCTGCATGTTTTCAGAGTGATACGGTTACTAGCTGAGGTTCAAGGCTGCCCAGGCCTCTTTAGTACATAGCAGGGCTGAGACTGGCAGGGCTCCGCCTATAACGAACGGACCATCAACCATGTCTACTCTTTTTGGTACTGCACCACATGGCAGTCCATGCCATTGCTCCTATACCCGAGTTACTTGTCGCCCATCCAAGAGCAGAGGGGGCTGCCAAGGCAAACTTTATTTAACCTCCACTCTGCCAGACAGTCTGCATTCCTCTCAAGCTAGGCATTCCAGCCTTGGGGGCTGCAATCCCCCAAGCTGAGGGCTCACAAAGGATTCTAAGAATAGGAAGTCTGAAAGGTAATGGCAGGGCAGGAATGGCAGACACCGATGGAGATCAAGAGCGGCACAAAGCTGCTCTTGCCCAAAATAGCCATCACGATCGTATTTGTTATTATTAGGGCCACATCTCCTTTTTATAGGGCTTTTCATTCAGCGAGCCTAAGACGCCTAATGAAAGGGATCCAGTAGCAAGAATTTCTGTTCCTGTTTATAGAAGAGGGTCAGCAAAGGGAGGTGGATGCAATGCCCTCGTCAGATTCTCTGCAGGGGATCAAGTGACCCAACTCTCGTTCTTCATCTCAAGCCATAAATGCTTGTGTGACTTCTGCTAAGGTGAAGGATGTGTACCAGGGTCTCATCTGAGTGACTGGAGGGAGGGGGCGAACACCTGAAAGCCAAAATCTTGAACTCCTCCAAAAAGTCAGGAGAACCTTACACCAGAACCCTTCAGCTGGAATTAGTTCTAGCTCAGTTTCTCATTCGCATTTGCACATAAGCCAGTGTGCCCTGATTCTTGTCCTCTGGGGCCACTGATGCCTGTGACCCCACTCTTCAGAGGCACCTCAGCATCCACTCAATCCTTCTCAGAGCAGAACAGTCATCAGTAAATCTGGGTACTTCAGTCACCTTCTGGGCATCTTACAAGAGAGGAGACTGACCGTTGTGAACTACTGTTAATTCACGGGATAGGAACAGGCCCCCGTGCGGCATCACGCCAAGGATGTCCTCTTTGTTCTCTTCCATTGTGACTTGGTGACTCAAGCACACCAGCTGGGTGCAAAACAAATTTTAGCATGTGGCAAAACATGAATGTATAAATGTATACAAATCTACAGGACGACAGCTTATTAAACTCTAAAATGGGAATGTTGGGAAGAAGAACCAAAGTAGGGAAAGTAAAAATAAGCCCTTTGATGATGAGGGTGAGTCAGTGAGTCAAGCCAAGTAGCGGGAGTTAAGCAGAACGGACAGACAGAACTCAAGCCTCCAAGTAAATATCAGCTGCTGATAAAGGAACTGTCAAGCACTATAAATCCTGAGGCACACAACTGATCAACAGAAGGCCCTAGAAGAGTAGGTCCCAGGAATGTAAGGAACATAAGAAACCTAAGAAAATATAAGATTGGGAAAACTGGTGGAAATGAAACAAACTACATGTCTAAAAAGAGGCACATAATGTAGAAAGTGGCTTCTACCCATGAGCTGCTGTGGTTTCTGTTACCCTTACTCTTCTCTATACCCCAAAGGTGAAAGACGCCAATCACACACGCTGGTACCATGCAGATTTAAACATTCACCCTTTTCAGGATTCTCCTCTTGCCCAGGTTCCTCCCACCCTTCCTCCTCCACGAACACAGAGGCTTTCTCCTGGACATCTGGGGTTAGGCAGGTTTCATTTCCTAGCCCCAGGCAGCCTGTGGAAAAGAGGCAGGGCAGCAGTTCTAGCTCACAGAACTTCTGAGGTATGCTATCTCATCACAAATGATGAGCATCCCAAAGCGGAAGGAAAAAATGACACAGCCCAAACCAAGAAAACGACCAGGGCCAACTACTTCCACCACCCAAACTGCCCTGCCCCTCAGACAAAATAGAAAGAATCTGTGAGCTTTAGAACAATTTCCAAGACATGTTTTGTTATTCCACAAAATGCCTTTTTAAAGTTGTAAATGGCCAGACTCGGGGCTCCCATATTATTTGCCTTGCCTAACACCTAGCATAGAACCAACAACTGATGACAAGGAAGAGGGCAGGGATTTCTTCATCCAATGAGCTCTTCTCCCCCTTCCATCCCCATTTTCCCTTCCTCTTCTTCTATCATCCTTCTCCAGAGTGGAGCTCCACACATCCCACCACAGTGCTTTATCTAGCCTTACTAACTCCCTTCATCCTGCTCAGTTCACTGAAATTGGGTTAGAGTAGAGAAGGCGAAGAGATTAACATTGGTAAATTAAAAAAGAGACTGACGCCTTAGCTTCTTATTAGTTCCCTTCATCTCTCTACTCCACGTGTTGTCTTTCTATTCTTAACCTACAAGTGGGAAAGTTAAAAAGAAATCTGTGTCCCTATAGCTCTCTTGAAGCAAAAGGAATGGAATGCATGTGTCTGAAGTCCAACGTACCACAGGCGCTTTGCCACTATCAGTTTCTGGAATCTGCTGGTACTCCTTACTATTATGTGCTCACAGAAATCTAAAGTTTCAAGGTGGACACACACACACACATCCCTTGATTTATTGTAAATTATTTATAAGAATTCATTTACCAAATACAAAAGTTATTGTTTATGTAATTCAATACTCATGAGATAAATACACTAAAATAAATACGGTAGAGAATAGCCACAAATAGCATTGGTTTTATTTTCTACTACTATTCCAGTTCTGATATTTGATTCAGAGCTATCTCCTTCTACCATCCTACCTCTTTTCCCCATTAGGAGAAGAAGGAGAAAAGCCAAACCAGGTCTGTTCTGTCAGGCCGTCTCTGAATGAGTCAGGGCACATGGCAGCCTTACTAGTGGGCCCAGAAATAGCCAATAAAATGAGAAAAAAGCAACAACAGATTGACACTGAGATGTCCAAGAGCTTCTCTTGATGCCAGACATGGAAGGAGGGAGGACGTGGAGATTAGGGCTCTCCACTACACTGGGAATGAATGTCTAGTCCGTGTTCACAAGAAGCTGGTCTGAAATAGCTACAGATAGAGGAATGAAGCAGTGGCTAAAAAGGAGACAGTTTAATGCTAGGGCTTAAGATGGCACCTCAAGGTTAGCAGAAGGTCACTTCCCATCAAAACAACAGAATCAAACCTCATGAGTAGGGGGAGAAAGCTTTATAGGGACCGTGTCTAATCTAATTAGCCACTGTCCCTTCACTTCTTTCCTAAGAGCTGCTATGGCTAAGTGAGAAGGGGCCCTGAATTAGTTGGTCTAATGGGGAGGACAGCGAAGTCATAACACAGAAAATATTCCTAACAGCAGTAACAATCTTCTAACAAAAATGCCTGGTGCAGTCCAGATGAAAGAAAACAACAGACTTATTCCTCATACCCTTTTTATCCATCCGGCTACGTCTGTGGGCAACCCAAGGGCAATTACACTTCCACATCACCTTAATGTACCAAATACAGTTCAAAGAAAAAGAGAGAGTAAAAGAAGATCAGGTTACAGCTCCTACCATTCTGAACAGGTTTACAGTAGATTAGAAGTGTCACCTCATTTTATTACCCTTAGAGTAGGGTTTTCCAACCTTGGCACTACTGACATTTTGCACTGCTAATTCCTTGTTGTGGGGGGCTGTCCTGCGCACCGTAGTGTTTAGCAGCATTCCAGCACTCCCAGGTACCTCTTTTGTGACAATCAAAGATGTTTCCAGACGTTGCTGTGTGTCCTCCGAGAGGCAAAATCATCCCCAGTTGGGAATCACTGCCTTAGACTAGGGTATTGGATGCCATGTGTTGGGCCATTTCCAGTCATTTCAATACTCGTGGCTGTAGCACACTATTTCTCAAATTGTGGGCTGAACAGCATTAGAGGTGGCCATGCGCTCAACTTTGTGGTTTGTGACATTTAACAACATCTAAGTAGGAAAAATGAGAAAACATGAACGTGTATCTCATGTTTTGGGCCCCTTCTGTTTCATACATGGATGTCTATATGTATCTATCGGATGTGTATTTGTGTGTGCGTGCATGTACCATGTGGTCACAGTGGGTCATGATGTAAACGTATTTCTTACTGTGGGTTGAAGTTTAAAAATAGCTAGAAAAACAGTGAGATAGTATAAGGAATTAGGAGTTCCAAGAAAGGGGGGAAAAGCCCAAGCTACATTTTTAGCCTCCTGGAAACACTCCCCACCTCCACCCACCCCCAAGTACCCTGTAAAATGTTTACAATGGCATAAACCATGAACATTGTGTTCTGTACCCATAGTCCTAGCACAGTCCTACGAGTATTTGCTCATTAAATCGGTAGCCCCAACGCATAGGGTGGAGAGAAAGGCGATCTTGAGGATGATGATGTGGATCCAGGGCATTTCCCATTAAACAAGCTGTTTTTGCCAATTTCACACCTGATAAAAGTAACACTTCTCGTCCCTCTGATTCCTTTCCTAGGCCTCTGCCTTTCTGCCATGGCCCCTTCTCATGTTTACAGACAGTTCCTCCTTGTCAGCTCTCGGCTCTAGCCTTCTCAGTCCTAGAACTGGCCAGGCCCAGGTTACTCAGCTGTGTCTGAGAAAGTTCAGCTTGTTGCCCTCTGACTATGTATCTAGGTCACGATACTTTCCTGCCTTGTGTGGGGGAGAAGAATGGGGAGGAAATGAACTTCAAGGGCAAGAAACCCCTGTTTCTTTTTCCCAATAACTATTGTGTAACCTAAAACGGCTCATAGAGTCTACACAGTTTCTTCTTTGATTTTTGCTTTCATGTTTTAAATCATGGATCCACATCTTTAAAACATGTGCTTCAAGGGAAGACTACATACTGCCTAAACACCATGCTTTAAGAATCTGAGTTCCATACTTCTATATCTAGCCACAGTTTTTGTTTTTGATTAGTAACGTACAAGTTACAGCTACAAAACTAGTATGCATTAAGAATTGAAGCATTCTGAATCGAGGAAGGAAGTTAAAGAAATCATCTGTTCAACCTTAGAGGTTATCTATTCCAATAATCTCACCAACTGACACATGAAAACAGAGAGCCAAAAAGGAGCACTGCATAGCAAAAGGCTTATGGGAACATACAACTTCATAACTGGAAGGAAACAGGTGATCCCTACCTCACTTCCTCCCAGAGTCGAAATTGCCTGAGTAACATCATGGCAGAGCCAAGGGTTCTTGTCCATGAATCCAGAAAGTTGGGCTTTTATCTTAGCTCTGCCACCAATTAGGAATGAGAAGTTGCTTAATTCCTTAAAAGGATAACTGCAATTTATTAGAGATGCTCCTTAAATACGGGCAACCAAAATCAGCCTCGTTGTAACTTCTAGTCATTGTTCTTACTTCTACCCTCTGGAGTTAACAGGAAGTACTAAAGTTACTAGGTCGTATCTCTTTCAAAATGTACCAAAGACCTAAATGTGAGACCTGAAACTATAAAACCCTAGAAGAAAACATAGGCAGTCATTTCTTTCACATTGGCCATAGAAACATTTTTCTGTATATGTCTCCTCAGGCATGGGAAATGAAAGCAAATTAAACTATTAGTAACACACTAAAATAAAAAGCTTTTGCAGAGAAGGAAATCATCAATAAAACGACAAGGCTATCTACTGAACGAGAGAAGGTATTTGCAAATAATATATCCAATAAGGGGTTAATATCCAAAATACATAAAGAACTCACACAACCCAACACCAAAAAACCCTAAATAATCCAATTAAAAATGGGCAGAGTTCCAGAATAAACATTTTGCATTTTTGAATTCAACTGTTATTTCCCCCCTAAGTCTCTTTTATAAGCTACACATCCTCAATTCTGGCAACCTCAAAGTTGAGCACACAGAATACACTCAATAAAGTCCTGAAGAATGAAGGAGAGAAATGAACCATTCCACATCCTGGTGCCATCCCCTGGGTGTGTGCCGCTTTTTATTCTCTCTTAAAATGGAGTACCCAGAACTAAACACAACCTCCAGATGTGCCCTGACCAGCGAAAAATGAAAGAATGCAGAGGATTAGTGCCTTCCTTCATCCATACACTATACTTCTATTAATATAGTCAAGACTGTGTTGCCTTTTTGGGCACACACTTCAAAGCACTGACTCATACTGAGTTTTGCAGTCAACTAGGACCCTAGTTCCACATATGTACTTTAACAAAAAATCACATGCTCCTCTGTTAGGCCTGGTCTTGCCCTTCTGTACTTGTGCAATTTTTTAAAAAAATCTAAATTGTAATTACAATATTTCTATTAACTCCATCTTATTGGTTTTGATCTATCAGTCTAACCTTTTGAATCTTGATTTTTGTCATCCAGAGTATTAATTATACCTCTAATGTTAGAGTTACTTACAAACTTAATGATGAAAAAATTAACCAGGATAAGAACAAGAAAAATGCTCTAACACTAGAAATTTCCCTCCAGGATGACATACATTTGTTAGACAGATACTCTTGGGCTAAAGAAACTCAACTAACCATGGATCACTTAAAAGTACTATATATAGTCCATTGGGGCACCTGGGTGGCTCACTTGGTTGAACGTTGGACTCTTGATTTCGGCGCAGGTCATGATCTCAGGGTAATGATCTCAGGGTTGTGAGAGCGAGCCCCATGAGTACGGAGTCTGCTTGGACTTCTCTCTCTCCCTCAGCCCCTCCTTCTACTCACACATGTGCTCTCTCTCTAAATAATAAAATCTTTTTTTTTTTTTTTTAAAGTACTATAGTCCAGGCCACGTATGTCCATTTTGTCTACATGGATGTTATGAGAATATGGCAAAAGCTTGTTGAAATCCACCCACAATTTAATAACCAATGCATTCCTTTAATTTAATGGTTTAATAATTCTACTAAAGAAAGAAAGAAACCATGCTAATCAGACAGGGCGCATTCCCACTGAACACATACTAATTTCTGGGGCTTGCCATTTCCCTCTCCGAGAATGTTCACAAAACATCTATTTAATAATCTGCTTCAGAAATTTCTAGAAATAAATGTCAAGTGTTAACGACCTGTATCCATTTTTTAATAAGGCAAGATATTTGTCCATCTCCAACTCAACACATCCTATATGCCATTGTTTTTTTTTTTTTAATGATCTTAGGTCTTCAATGATAAATACAAATTTTTAGTTCCGTAGAATATAATTCATCTGGGTCAGGTACAGGAGCCTTAAAATAGGTTAAGTGCTCTCTTACTTGCATTCCTATTTTAGTCTTCTAGTTTAATTGTGTCTTTCCAATTGCTGTCAAACCATTTTCCTTGACAGAAAAAACCCAGAAATTAAACAGCTTAGCAAACAGACCAATTCACTGTTGAATAAATGAACAAATGTTTTCTCAATGTAGCTAGTGAATACTATAGCATCTGTTTCAAAAAATTTACCTGTATTTTCTTTGCTTTTTTTTTTTTTTTTTTTAAGTCTTTTCTCCTAACATTTATTCACAACTTCAACTCTGAGTTTAAGCTTACTGGACACCATTCTTATTAGTTCTATTGCTACTATTTTGCATTACTCAGTATGTGTCCTCCCCTCTGACCCTTTTTAAAATATATGCATACTTCTAGAATCAGTTAACTACCCTGGTTTCATCTGATCTTGATTCTTTCCTTTCCTCACTGGAATTCTGTGTTTGTTTATTCCATTTACTCCACACATATTGGTGGAGCTTCATGTAAATGCCAAAAGAGTAAGATTCTAAGGTTTGGGAGGGGATCTTATCATTTTGGTATCTTCCTCAGCATTTACCATAATAGTGCCAGTCATATAATAAGCCATCAAGTACTGAATGAACTATCTTATTCCACAATTCTCAGTGATAACTTTGAGTGTTAGAATTTTAAGTTAACTCATTATTATGGCCTATAAAATGGTATTATTTTTTATCTCATTCTCTGTTCTGTTCTCCTGTGAATTCTTTTAACCTTTCATCCACCTCCACTTTCCTGTCAGCTGTTTTCCATAATATCCAGTGTTAGCTTTAACTCAAAAAAAACCAAAACCAAAACCAAAAAACTTTTTTTAGGCTTCTTGCTCTTCACTGAATTAACAGGTCTTCTGCCATGTATATTCTCTCTACATCCTTGAGTTATGCTCTATTTGAGTTGGGAATCTGCCTTGTGAGTATCATGTGCCAAAGAACAGAAACTGTGGAAACCTTCCCTTTGTACCAGCTTACACATTCTGCATTTTCCTTTTTCTTCCAAAGACAAAAGAACTTGCAGACAGAAGAAAAGATAAAAAATACAATCTGGGCTCTCAGGTCCTCAGTCCTAAATTACTAGGAATACAGTCCCTGCTTCCTCATGTGTCATCATTTATTTTTACACAATAGGAGATAATAATGTACTGATTTGATGAGCAGCCATGGACTTTTAATCACATGTCAGATATGCTGGGCAGAAAGATACTATATCATCTCTTAATTATGCGTCTCAATCTACCCGGCAGAAAATGGAATCACTCTCAGTTCCTCCTTTTCCCTGTTCCAAATACACATACCCCCCTGCAACCCCATGGAATTACTGAAACAATCGCTAAATCTCCTCCATCTCAGGCACTTCTTACCCTTTCCCATTTTTATAGCAATTCCTCCTCACCTTTCATTTCTACCGGTGCAACCCTTTCCTAATTTGTCTCCTTGGTTCTAACTTTCCCTCCTTCTATTAATCCTCCAGGGAACTACTTAAGTGATTTTCTTAGTTACAAAGTTGGTCATGTCATCACCTGTTTGCACTGTGTAAAAGGCTTCCCTGCAAATGGAGGCAAACTTGATCTCTAAATGGCTCATTGGCTCGCTCTGAGTCCGCACCCTCTTCAGGGTAATATGGCCCCTCCTGTTGCACATCTTCTATTCCTAATCATACCTGACTTCTTTGAGTATCACAAATTTGCCAGGCTGTTTACTGCTCTGCCACCAATACTCTGTTATCCAATGTCTGCTCTCAACTTCCCTTCATCCTTTCAATCCTGTCTCAGAAGTCACCTCTCCTGTGAGCTTTCTCTGGGCCTCTCATCGTCCATTACTTCATCCCTTCTATTCATCACCTATAGAGTCCTTTTTAAAATCCCAACTTTATATTCTAACTCCTTATTTATAAGATTGCCCCTCCAACTGGATATTAAACTTCCTAGGGTAGGGATTTGGGGTCTTGTTCTGTATTTTGATCACTTAACATCGTGTCTGGCACAGAATGGATAATCAACAAATATTAGTTACTAAGGGAATTAATGCGCTCTGTGGGACAAACAATGGTCTTAAAGGATGGTGCACAGCTCAAAATAAGCTTTGCAAAAGGCAAACATCCCAATACTTAAAGCAGCAAAAGAATAGTAAGCTCTTCATTATTCATGCTTATGGAGGGAGGCAGTAAGAGATTTAAAAAATAGTGTACAATCTAGAAATCCTTTGTATTTGGCATTTTGTATGTCTTCATAGAAACATTTGGCAGATTTACCTTCCTAATAACCTTTTGTTTTAGATAACATTAAAATTAAACTGTGTGCCAACAAACCAGCTGTAGGGTAAATGCAGTAAGTATCCTGGGCAGTAAGTCAGCTGAGCTAGAATTAAGAATTCATCATGAATAATCCATGCAATTCACACCTGGTTATGTATTCCCCTGGAAGGAAAGAGAGGTAGAAGGAAAGGAGTGGGTCAGCCATGCTTTGTATCTGGCACTTTCTATAAATCCTAGAGAAGAGAGACACCTGCCAGCAGTCTATGTTTTTGTCACTTTTCCTGGCAAATAGGCCCAGAGTATAGAAGAAACTGAAAGTCAAGCAAAAGCAAAGGGGTTATGAGGACTGTGAGTCACACTTGTATTTTGGGAAATGCCCCTGATGGATGGAACATCATCAAACTGATTCCAGACCATTACTTGAAGCTAGTAAGAAGAAAAGAAGATAGCAGAATGTTTGGGTAAAAAGTGACCAAAAGCAAGGGTCAGGTTACCTTTCTAACAAATACAGAAGGAGAGGAACACATTTGAGAAGTTCTGTGTTCACGGGATAAATGAGACTAATTGCAAAGGGAGAGCTCTAGAAATTTGTTCTAGATTTAAGTATTGTGATAGCCTTAGGATTCCAATTTGAAAGCTTCTTACACAAATCTAGTGTACCTCTGAAGACCTTCAGATTAACTTTTCTCGGCCCCTTACTATGTTGCTAATGCACCATAATCCAGCTCTGAAACATCACAGCTGATGGACTTGAAAGCTAGGCACAAAGTCATGCTTCTTGGATGCTTCTGTGCTCTACGTTTGATCCATGTAAAAGCAGCAGGACATCTGCCTCACAACCAGAAACCCCCTTAGAGTCTCTGGAACAGTCCACGCTTCTGCTCCAAGCCCAAGAGATTCCTCTGTCACCACACTTTTCAAGGCAATACTGAGTATAAAACTAGTTCATACTCTTCTAGGGAAAAGACACACTGAGTGGTCAGAGAGCCTCACACAGGCAGTGTGCAGTAATGAGTGGAAATAACACCGGGAAGCCGCAGTTTTGAGCCTGGCTTGACCACTTGAGCGAACTTCCTTCTTAATAAAATGGTCTAATTCTTGCCTTGCCTTCTTCACAAAGTTGTATCAAGATCAAATGAGAAAAATGAAAGCATTTTTGAAAGTGCTTGTGTGTTTGTGCATGAGTTGAAGGCTCCTTTGGGTCCTCTTAAAAAACTCTACCAGGTCCTAGAAATGATAGAAAGATCCTGAGTGAGCTTTGCATTTCATGCCTCAAATGTCCCTTTTGCAAAAGGGACTCCCCTCCTGGCAGGCTCAGGGGTATACATATTAGAACAGTGAACTATTTCTGTCCTGTATGTTTAGGAAGATTAGGGAGAAACCCCAGGGGATTATGGGTAATGTGAAGATTATATTTCAGAATTCTTCCTAAAACAAGACCCCTATGTAACAGTGAAAATTCAACTGCAAGGACTGGACTGCAGGATCCAAAATCTCTCTTTTCCTGTCTTTCCTCACTCCCGTGTGAACAGCAAGCTTGGGTCATTCTCAGTCACCAGGCAGCTATCATGAGCCTTTCTTTCTCAGCACCTAGGGCTCGAAGACAGGGGGAAGAAGGGGAAGGCTGATTAAAATGGCCACCCATTCAGAAGAATATTGAGTCCACGGAGGGGCAAAGGGCAGAGAGAGGGAGAGAAATGCTTAGAACTGGAGCACTGGAAAGAAAGGCAAGACACAAAGGAGGGCAGAAGGCACCGATTTCATTGTTGTCTTGACAACCAAACCCCTGTTGTTCTTGGTGAGTTTACCTAACAGCGAGCTGTCCAGGCTCTGCTCTGGGCAAACCCCACCACTGCAGGAGAGGAGGGAGGAGGGAAATGTGGAGGATGGAAAGATGGTAACTGTGTGCTCTAGCATGATGGGACTGGCTCCCGACGTCTAATTAGATTACAGGTTAGAGTATGCTCAGCCATGATCTGGAAGAGAATTAGGGACTGGGTTTAAATAAGCACACATGATAGGGTTCCAAATTATGCTGTGAAAATGGTTAGAGGAAGCTGGAAAAGACCAGCCTCAAAGAGAACAAGAGACAGACAGAAGCAGATGTCAAAGTTAAGGAAACAGGGAAAATACTGGAAGGAACACAGGGAAAAGGAACTATAATGAACAGAAGCACCTTGGGGAAGAAGAGGTAACCCAAAGGTATTTGTTTCCAGTTTCTTATCTATAGCCTGAATTTTAAAACCTTTCCAAAAAAGACGGTTATCCATCCTGATACTAAGGATATGTAACAGAGCTGTGGTGATGACTCCACAATCTCCACATACTAGTAGGGATTTTGGGGCTACCACCTATGGTTAGAAAACAAGGGGGACAGGGTAGGAGGTAGACAGGGGACTTATTTTGAAGCTGCATTTATATAACAAGCATACCATGTTTACACAGATTATATATTTATTGGGGAAAGGCTAAATTCCCCCCACGAAAATCTCTGGCACCATACTTACATCAGCACTAGATTAAGGTGTATTTCCTACTAGTTCACCCCTACTCCCTCCCTGCACTAGTACCGTAAGGTCTACTCCTCCACAGGGCACTTGGTGAATCTATATCTAAAGACAGAGGTAGGGGTGCCTGGGTGGCTCAGTTGGTTAAGCGGCTGCCTTAGGCTCAGGTCATGATCCCAGGGTCCTGGGATCCAGTCCTGCATTGGGCTCCCTGCTCAGCAGGGAGTCTGCTTTCCTCTCTCTCCCTCTGTCCCTGCCCCTGCTTGTTCGCTCTCTCTCAAATAAAATCTTTAAAAAATAATAAAAAATTAAGACAGAGGTAAAGATCGAACCTCAAGAATTAACATATGGCTGTGTCTCCAACACAAAGTTAACAGGAAAGAGCCAAATGATCTCCATCCATGGCTGAAAGCAGTAAGAAACACCCTTAATCATTTAAGAGGTGGATAAGATTCCCAACATCAGTGCAATCTAGCACTGACAATGTCTACCTCAGTGAGATGGAGATCTAGGATTCTGGTATCCAAAAAGGCCTTGAGTATAGGACCAACTATCTTACAGGGAATACCAAAAGATTTTTTTCAAATAGCTTATAGAGAATACCAGCAGATTTTTTTCGGATGTCCAGCTGGTTTAATCACTGTAGACTCTCTGGTTTACTGTAGGTTTCTGAGTCAAAATGTTCTCAAATGAATCAGCTCTAGCACTGACTCCTTGAGGGGTGGAATGCACTCAAAGGGGCAACTTCTGGCAGTACATACTGCTCAAAGAAGCAAGTGTCCACTGAAGACTGATCGGAAGAGAGGGGAGAAGGGTAAGAGATAAAAGAAACTGGGCTCATCTAAAAGTCACTGGCCTGGAGGAGAGGGCAGGTAAGTAGCTTCTGAATCATGGAACAAGACAGGGAATGGTTTCCATTACTATCACCACCAAGACAGGGACCTGTGATTACAAAATGAACACTCCCTCAACGAAGGCAAATGGGTATAGTTTAACCTGCAGTGCCACCTTGTGCCCAGAGGGAGAATTCCTGTTCTAACTCCCCAAGTCGCAATACCTTGCTGTGCTTTCCAAGACATATTTAACAAAATGATCTTTCTGTCTTCTGTGCGCATGAACACTCTCTCTCACATATACACACTGTCTCTGTCTCTCTCAGAGAGTAACTAGATGAAGATATTAAAAATATGTTTAAAGGTTACTTTTTATTTAGAAGCAGAAATAATGCCCTCTCCTCTCTTTAAAATGCTTCGTGTCTGGAATATTCTTTACATTAAACCTGTCTAAATGATACCTATCTTACATCTAGTTCTAAACACTTATTTTCCTCTATAAAGCCTCTCTAATGTTTACGCCCAAGAATCCTAATTTTTTTTTTTACTGTGTTTACAGTCATCATTTAGCTTCACATTGTTCAATATTTCTAATTGATTCATATGGGTTCTCTCTTCTCTTAGCCTGAAAGGACCTTGAAGTAGAAACAGTCAAACATTAGATCTGAAGAGCTAGCCGGCAGCTGCTACTTAGTAAGTACACACAGGCATCAAATCTTACACAGACTTTTCAAAAATTATTTGTAAAGAGGTCACCATAACAAGAACTACATAAAGTTAGTTTCCTAGGAAGCAAATGAAGAGGGTTAGGAGCACCCGGTTAGGCAGTTCCCTGGTTCTGAAGGAACTCTGACGTTCTGCTCTGGATATGACCAGGGAAGACTTTAAGTATATAAGACAGGATGGAAGAGTGCATAGTTAAAGATCATATGAAGAAAGGGACCCGGATTTGAAGGGTGCAGAAAAGAATTTCTGTCTCCCAGGGTCTTTTGCTACTAACAGATCCCAAAGCAAGCACACTATAAGGACTTTTCCAAAAAAACACATTAAAATGTAAACACATTCTTGGGCGCCTGGGTGGCTCAGTTGGTTAAGCGACTGCCTTCGGCTCGGGTCGTGATCCCGGACTCCTGGGATCGAGTCCTGCATCAGGCTCCCTGCTCAGCGAGGAGCCTGCTTCTCCCTCTGACCCTCCCCCCTCTCGTGTACTCTCTCTCTCTCTCTCTCTCATTCTCGCTCTCTCAAATAAGTAAATCTTAAAAAAAAAAAATGTAAACATATTCTTTACATCAGATATGCTACTGCCCTAGCAATTTAGAGTTCCCAAGGAAATGGAACATGGAGCTTGTAAAGATGACGAGAACTCACAGTTACTGAGAGCTTCTATGTGCCAGGTATGCGTCAAGAGGCTTTCATTATCATCTCTTATCTTCCAACTAACTTTATGAGCTGGGCACTCTTATTCCCATTTGGAGAGTAATGGAGGCAGAGGGAGGTTAAGTGACTTGTTCTAAGTCACACATATAGTAAGACACAAAGGAGGATTTGAATTCAGATATGTCTGACTTCCAAGCCCATATTCTCATTTCCCTGTGTGGAAGGAGGGAGGCTGAGAAGCACAACAGCAGGACATGCTTCCAGAGAGGGCCAGCTTAGATGGGCCTCACAGTGGGAAGCCCATGGCAGAGAGGACACTATGTTCTTCTGGAAAGGAGAGTGCCACTAGGCTAGGAGAGGGCCTAAAGGGCCCAAAGGAAAAACCTCTTCTCAGGCTCAACCATGGCCCTGGGAATTTGAGGTGCTCACTTAAAGAGCTGTGGGGGAGGGATATAACAGAGACTCAGTTTACACTGGTGTTTCTTGTCCCCCAGCATGACTGAGGAATCCCTGAGAACTTCACTAGTGATAAACAGAGGGACTGATTTGATTGGAATGGCATGTGATGTTCATTCGACCAAATTTGTTAAGTGCCTTCCATGTATATGATTAGGTGCTTATGACAGAATGATGAATAAGACAGAGTCCCCGCTCTGAGGATACTGAAACTGTCCTTCAGAACTGTCCTGGGTTCCTATTTGTAGCTACAGATGGGCAAGAGGTACCAGTAACTTGACCTGAAGAAAGGTACTGAGGTCTAAATACCTCAAGAGATTCTGTTTTATTCTTAACTGATGCAATAACCAATTCTGCCTGAGTGTATGAGAATCTACACGCAGAAGTGCAAAAACACACAGGCACAGGCAATCAGGTACCACGTATCTTTTACAACCTTAAAGCTGTATTCAAGTAGAACCTGTCAGTATAGGATAGAAAAGACAGGGTATCTTCATTTGAAGGTGGGTGTAGAGTAAGTGACACCCAAGAAATATGACAGGGAGGCCGCTCATAATAGGAGAGACTCCTGGGGCCCTTCTTGGCCCCATCTACAGAAATTGAGAACTTCCCTTTGTCAAGGTCTAGTGGGAGAGGCATGAGACAAGCAGCGTCCCTTTTCTCCCAAGGAAGCACAATACAACGTGAGCAAAGCCATCAGTGCAAAAAATTATTTTCAGGACCTCTAAAAACTACTCGAGTCAGTAATGACTCAAGTCAATAAAGGGCCAGAAAATAATCTGACAGGAAAATCTGGAGACTTGGTTTGAAAGAATTTTGAGATTTAGTTTGTATCTGGGGCTCTTGCAAAAGTATGCTATTTTCCTACAGAAACTGCATAGAAAGAGATCAGGTGTAAGAAACCACAAGGCGCCAGAACTGAATTACAAGAAAGAGAAATTTATGGAGCAAAGGAGAAAAGCTGTAATCTATGTTCCTTGAGAAAACTCTGAATCTTAACTCTGAAAATCTTTTTCTCACTGAGAACAGGATGCAGAAGAGGGATACCCAAAGGAAACTATGCAATCTCTGATCCAGGAGTGTTTTAAGAATAAAATCAGAAATATGTAGATGGAAATCAATTTATATACTACTTAAATGTGCATGTGTCCTTGAGTCCAGTCAGATGGAAAGCAAGAGAGACTAGACACAAATAAGGCAGAGGGACTTGCACGTGAGGCCAGTTCTAGTGGGCACAGCTTGGTGAGAAACCCAGCAGAGTGGGGAGGCAGTACAGAGTAGCGGAAATTGCATGGGCTTTGAGGCCAGGATGACTGAAGTAGAAATCTTGGGGCTCATACTTCCTAGCTCTATGATTCTGGGAAGCTTAATGTGAATATCCTTTTCTTCACTTGTAAGATGTGTAAATATAGGTCTATCTCACAGAACTGCACTGCACATCAGTCCATGAAGCACAAAGCTGCTTAGCTGGTATAGTTAGTATTAAATGTCAGCTCCTTTCCTGGGGCACTTGCTTGTATCCTTTGGTGGCAGGCCTGGAGTTTCCCTCAAGATCTAACCAAGGTCAGAGAGACCCTTTATCTATCTGCTACCTAGACATGCCCATTGAGAAAGACGTAAGGAACACCTCAGATTCTGGGGTGACCTATGAGAATTAGTGCAGAGGACGTAGTCAGCCATTCGTAACTGTCTTTCAGGAAGACGAACACGCGTGCCTGGCAGCACAGCCCTCTGCAGGGGTCCCCTCCTCTCTCTCCACACTCCTTCTCCTGACCTTTCCTGGGAGATGGTTTGTAGGGACTGCATTTCTAAGAAAATGAGTCCATGGCCTGGCATAAAGTCCAGAGCTTGCCATTTAATTTTCTCCTGGGTCCACTGCTTGTTGGACTCCTTAAACCTGACACATTCTTTCTTTTCTCCTTCATCTCTATAGAATTCCTGACTTCACATACTTTTCTATTCTCCTTTGCCCACAGATTACAGAACTTCTTTTCTTCCTTCCTCTTTTTACGCTATTCCATTCTCACGTGCCCCCCAACCCACACCACATATGCACACAAACACACACACTCACTCACTCACTCTTTAAGAAATCCTGATGTAGATGCCAGGAATGTGTCTACTGCCCTTCTGACACAGAGTCTGATGCCATCTTTGGGGCCATGGGGAGGGCAGAGCCACAGGACGTGGCATTCGTGTACTCTACTGCTAGCCTGCTTCATATTTTTATCATGGCATTGCTCTGGGCATCCAGGCAGGGAACCAGTCCAGCTTCTTCTCATTCCTTTGCTCTCCATCAGGACTCCATAATAATCTCACCCCTTACCTTGGCTGGATCTTCCTGCCCCAAACCTTCTACCATCAATGGAGCACAGTACATCCCTCCTCTTTCCCTCCAACCTAGTCATGTCTGAGTACTTGTCCAATTTCCTAACCCTGATTCTGATGCATGCAGGAATACTGGTAAGTTTCTTCTGTTTTCGGACATGAGCAGTCTGCACAAGCTGGATTCACTCCTTGGCTTAGCCTGCTACCCTCACTCCTCTGCCCCTCCCTTTGTCTCTAGTTCCAAACAAGGAGTGCTCCTTCTTACATAATTGGATGTTCCCAGCACAGAAGCTGACACACGAGGTCAGGCGCGCATGCGTCCAAGATTTCCCTTTGACTTAACAATGCCTTTTTTGGGCATCTAACTTCTCTTCAGCTCCCTTCCCCCACTCTCTCCACGCCATCAACAATCAAGGGAGATTTATGAAGCCTGGCTCAGCTCAGAACTCTTCCAACCTTGGCTTAGAAGGAGGGGTCATGAGGTTGAATTTACTCTCCTTTTTTTTTTGCAGGCTAGAGCGCAAGCTTGAGAGTGAGGGAGCGCACACTCATGACTTGGCAAGAGTTCCTGGCATCCAAGGCAGTTACGCATATATAGGTCTTTTAAGGGAGCAAGGAGAGTAAACAAAGCTGAAGGGAGAACTTATCTTTTTGGAGATGATAATGCAGGAGGTTGGAAAATTAGGACATTTTAAGGAGATGAATGCAAATCTAGATGGCTGTACAGTCCCTGAAGCCCCAGCTGCAGTGTGTTCATGATACTAGAGAAGCGGCAGTAACTATCAGTGGCCACAATACCGACTATCCTTCTCTTTAAAGTGCAGAGCTCAAAGGAGAGCCCACGTAATCTGCAAAAGGATACAGCTCCGATCCTTGTGGTTTCAGAGACACAGCAAACATGGTGCTCCCTGGGCAGCAGTGATGGGGACAGTCTCAGAGAGGCCAACACCGAAGCAGGAAGCAGGCAGGGACCACACCATACCTTTTCTCAGAGTAGCAATGGTAGGTGGAGTGGCAGGGAAGGTGCTGTAGCTTTGGGGGGATATCAAATTTCAGCTTATTTGCTTACCAAAGCAAGTAAAGCCCAAGAATGTAACACTGTATGAACCTCTTTTTAAAAATAAAAAGAAATGTAAGCTGTCCAGGGGAGAAGTAACATGGGCTGACCTTAGGATGCTGCAGGGCCCTTTGTGTTACATGTGAATGTGCATCACAGAACCGTGGAGTTTACAAAGTGACTGATAATCTCCTCTGGAGGAATGTAGACTACTCTGAGGCAAAGATATCTGTTGGTTTTTAATCCCTTCAAATCCCAGGGCAATCCATGAAAGATAAAGTCATTATAGCTGAAAATCACATGAACATGGGTTCGAATTCTGCCTGTGGCATACTTACTAGCTCTGTGATCTGGATTAAATAACCACAATTCTTTGTAAGCCTCAGCTTCCTCATCTTTGAAATGGGGATCATAATACCTCTTTCACAGGGCTTTTGAGGGGATTAAGTGATATAATACGCTTGTGTGTTCAGCACAGTGTCTGCACAAAGTAAACTCTCAACAGAGGTTTGCTGGATACTAAATATCCTGAAGGTGACAATGTGATCAATGTCTACAATTTGAGTCCTGAAATAAGACCTGTCTTTTCCGTGTCTACCACACACAGGGGAACTTGCTGGTACGAGACCACAGACCACAGATCCTTCATGCCTCTGGAAGGGGAATTGGGATTCTTTTTCCAGATAGCCACGGTTTCTTCTTGACTCCTATTGTAAAAAAGCTTCAAGAGCACTGTGAACCCAGCACAAGATATTTGAGAAGAGGGTCATGTTTATATATCATTAAAAAGATGGAATGATTTCTAGGGAAAGATGAAAGGCCTTGACCAGGGAAGGATAAGACTCTTAGTTCTAGTCTGTGGAGACTCAGGGTGAGAAGGGTGTCAGCCGGCTGTGTTCCTATTTCTATTGCAGCTAACACAAAACAAAATAGACTTAAGGATAAAATTTGGTTAGAAATAAGTAAGACCTTTTTGACAGGAAGGGATATTAGACAACTGAATAAGTATAAAATATCATCACCTGGAAAAATTTATAACAGACCACAGTTACAAAGAGTTTTCCAAAAGTAAGAGCCACAATATTCTGCTCTTGCACAAGATTCATACTGGCTTCATTCAAATTCACTAAATACATCCAGAATTTCCCTCCTTTAACAAAGAGATGCCACCTCATTTAAAAAAAAAAAAAAAGTAAAAGGAAAGTCAAGGGAAATTTAGCTGTAAGCCCTCTCCCTGATTTTGCTTATGGTGTGAGCTACCCGTGGGTTTTGCTCGTTTTCATTCACCTGACAGCTATGTACCCAGCTAACCAGAAGCGTGGTTCTAGTGGAAGTGTCAACAGATGGGGACATGAAGGATAAAACTTATCTTGATTCAAAGTTCTTTTCATGAGGAAAGGCACTACTTGATTCCAGCAGCTCTCCCCACCCATGTAACCAGGAGCACTAGTAATCCTGGAAAATACTGAACTCTGTACTTAACCTATGCTTGTCTATGCTGGAAAGAGACGCAGGTAGTCTGCTTCCCGATGTAAGACACGGGAACACTCTGGTTGTTGCTTTAACAAATGAGCCCACTGGCACAAAGTCACCTTGAAAGGCCTTACAAAGTCTCTATTGTTTAGGAGCTCTATTCTGTGTAACTCACGGACAGGCATAGTGGGGACAGTGGTAGCTACGGGACGAGACTGGTATAGAGTGGGTCATCCTGAAGACACAAGTCATCCTGAAGACATAAAAGTAGAGCAAATTTCGGGCCACTAGCTGGAGCAATTAGAAAAAGAAAATACTTTTTATCCTTCTTTCCTTTTTCTGAAGTGCAAATATTAAGACCTAATATCTACTTGGACACTTTTTATGAACCTAAACAGATCGATACTATTAGTATTCTTATTTTCCAGATGAGGAAACCAAAGCTCAGAGAGATTAATCATAGCAGAGAAGTAGTATATAGTGTAGATAAGAACCTGGGCTTTGGAATACCTGGATTTGATTTCTGGCTCCACCACGCATTAGCTTAATGATCATGGATAAGGCCCTCAGCTTTAACCACCATGAAACTGTACAAAATGTGAAAAGTAGGGACTGAGTCTGTTTCATTCCTACTGACCAGCCCGGTGAATAAAGGAGTCAGACCAAAACAATTTCCCAGCTGGACAGAGAGGTAAGAGTATTTCAAGGTAAAGTGGATGAATGCTACAAACAGCCTGGACAACTGTTTACCAGTATGCTCACACCAGAAGGCACAATATATTTACTTCTGCACATCCCACCCGCTCCACTTTATCTTTGTCTCTTCCTTATCCCTAGAGAATTTATAATCATCGCCCACTGAGGTAAATGCAATCTGGCTTAGAATTCTCAATCAGAAATTCCCTTATATTTAATTTCCCATAGAACCCTAACTATGTAAAATACTACTTCTTCAATGATCTGCCTATAATTCCCAAATATATTTCTCTTTCCTTACCTGTTAACTTGCTCAAGCCCTTTAATATTCTGAGTTGTTCAAACTTTAGGTAAACTTCTTCCTACCTGAATCTTAATCTTTTAAAAATTTCTCCTGACTCACCTATACTTTTCTGTTCCTACTGAATAATTTCTTGTGTTTTGAAACCAATTCATCATGTAAATGACTTCAAGGACAGGGGGTAATCAATTATCACATACTAGCTAGTTTTAGAATCTTCCAGTTTTGGGAAAGCACTTGGAAGATCAGCAAGGGGAAACTTAATAGAGGAAGAAAGAAATGAAGGCTCAGTTAGCAACATTCACAGATGACTGAATAAAAACAGAGAGACTCTACTTCAAGTACGAAGGTAATGAGAAAGGAAATGTTTGTTCTTTTATCTAACATTTAATGAGCATCTTCTATGTCCTGGGTCCTGTGTAAGTTGCTGGGGATATATAGCCAGGTCTACTCCTTAAAGAACTGGTAGTCTAGGGCAAAGTTTCTCAACCTCTGCACTGTTGATATTTTGGGTAGGATGATTCATTGTTGTTTGGGGGGGTGGGGAGAATGCTGTCCTGTGTAGTGTAGGATGTTCAGCAGCATCCCTGGCCTCTACCCACTAGATGAAATAACTTCCTGCCTCCCTTCGCAGTTGTGACAACCAAAAATATCTCCAGATATTGCCAAATACCCCTGGGAGAAAATTGCCCCCCATGTGAGGACTACTGGTTTAGGGAAAAAATATCATTTCTCTAATACACTGTGATAAGTATAATCATCACAACTTTGAAAGTAGAAAAGAGGGCTCCTTAGTTCTGGGGGAAGGTGGGAGAGGATACCACAAAAAAGTTTCAGAATAAATGACATTTAATGCTTAATTTTTGAAAAATATTTAGCAGTAGGCCAAGCAGACAAGAGGGAGAGTTTTGGACATAGGGAAGGAGACAGAACGAGAGAGACATGAGTAGGAGAAGAATGAACAGAGAAAGACCATTCTGGTAGAGATAAGAGGATGAACAAAGGCCTGAAGGAAGAGAGACTACTGAGTGTTCAGGTCACGATGAATGGTTTGCATGGGGGAGAATTAGAAATAAGGCTGGGACCAAACCATGTCACATAAGAAAGGAGCTGAAATTTTAATATAATAAATATATATTTTAAACACAGTGGAGCCCTTTTTCAAACAAAAAATTACCCAGATCCCTAGCCTATTACACTGACCAAAATGAAATTTCTTTGATTAGATCATTGTCCACTCAGTTTTCGCCTTAGCTTCTAAAGCACCTCTGTGGAACCCTAGAATTCTGGGAAACAGTGGAAAAATCACTTTTGTAGGCAAGAGGGCACCACTGAAGGATATTAAGTGTGGACTATATGTTCATACTTGCTTTTTGGAAAAAGCACTCTAGTGGCAGAGTTGAGTATGGAGGAGGGACAAAGGGGAAAGTCAAATGGCATGGAGACTAGTCAGCATTTTATACGTGGGTTTCGCTTGGAGACCAGTTGTCAGCTACAACATGTAGGAAAAAGCACATTGGCTTTGGAGTTACACACATCTAGCTTCAAAGCGCAGGTGTCATTAACTATGACCTTGGGTATGCTAGCTGACCTTGCCAACCTCTATTTTCTTCTATAAAATGGGCTACCTACCTCACTTGGCTGCTACAAGAAAATGTATGTACACAGAGGTCAGGTGCTGGCCTATGATGAGCGCTCAGCAAATATGAAAGTGCATCCTCTTCTTTCACTAGGTCTTCTTACTATTAAAGCTCCTTAAGCTTCCCTGATCTTAAGTAACTCTGAGAGTAGGAGGGAAGATTTACTTGCTCCTTGTTAATGGATTTTCTACTTGTAGAACTGACACATAATTCTGTTTTTAAAAACAGTTTTTCTTCTTGGTATGACCTATTATCATGAGCCATATGCTAACAGAAGAGGTCAGAATTGGGCTTCTTGTTACTTTAGGACCTGCCAGGATGTCTCAAAAGAGAGAAATCAAAACAAGAATGGTCAAAACACAAGCAAGCACTGTTTATATCTGTCTGGTTCTGAAACCGTGTCTCTGGCCATCCTGAGTTTAGCAAAGTTTGTGTCAGTTTCATGGTTAGGAAGTTAGCACCTAAAAACTCCATCCATGTGCAGACCTTTCAGGAGATGCAAGTGGTGCTGGGATCACAGTCCACATTTTATATCTAAGTATACTTTTATTCCTTACCATCCTGTGTAAGTACTTCTTTAGTTGTGAATATTTACACACCTTTTGGAGAAAACAATCTTTATTTCCAGAGCACTGATCTGTTTTCTCCTTGTCTCATTGTTTATCATCACAGTAAATACATACTGTCAGTGAAGAGAAATGTCAATTTTAACGAGGTGAAAGGTATAGGGGTTGGGGGTATAACTGGGTGGAGAACTGATCCCCGAGCAGGAGGAGTTGAGGTGAAGTGTTTTAAGATCACAGGCAGTGTCTATAACTCAGTGGATTATGCCAGAGGTCTTACAGAAGCAGACCCATTTATACTTTAGATGATGCGGTGATTAACACAAGCCTTTTGGTACTCTTCAGGCAGTCTTCATCCCTGTGCACCTATGACAGAGTCTCTGTCTTTCCTTATGGCTGCAGGTTTCCTGGATTCTAGACTTTCCCTCTCCAGTGCAGAATTCAGCATCACATCTAACTAACCCCTGTCCAACTTGAGACTCTAATACAATGGAGAACTCTGCCATCTTACCTCTGAACTAGGGTCCCAAACATAAGATGAAGAACTTTCTGCATGTTTTCTGTACATAGCCATCTCCACTGCTCCATCAGCAGCAAGAGGAGCAGATCTAGGGCTGTGTCAGCGAGCTCTGTCTCTGCTCCTGGGGTATGAAAAGGCATCAAAAGTAACTCAGAAGAGACCCATTCTGGAGGAACATATTTCAGTGCACTGGATCTTCACCTTTATATCAATCATCTTGTATTTCTGTAATTCTTCTGTACTTAAATCAAGAGATGTTTATATCTAAAAAGTTCAGTGATAGGCTCTGTATTTCTTTATAATTCTTTGTTTATATTCCTTAGTCACTCAGTAATACTTATCTTTCTAAATGATTTTGCATATAATTATTTTACCTATCTAGCTTCTGTTTCTTTTGTATTTTCCCCGGGAAACTAAATACATTCTGTTCCAAGTAACTGCTCCCAACTAGTGACTAACTGGAACTGGCAAGGCCCAGTCTCTTCCATCTTTATATTCCACTGGCCTCCACAAAACATCATGGAAATGTTGTGGGCAGCAGATTTGGGGAAAGTTTTGGGATTCATTCTCCCGTAAACAAGTTGCTTTGAAAGCATCTCCATTACACAGAGCTGTTGGGTTGGGATCCAGAAGGCTTCAGTCTGGTTTTGAGAGAACATGTGGTTCGAGGAAGAGCACTCTACCTTTGGTAAAATATGCCATAACAATGACTGATTTCTTTCCTCTTTCAAAGACTGGAAAGACCACAAGTGACTTCACATGCATGCTAAGCTGAAGTCTCCTGAACAGATGTACTTTATGGATGGAAGCATCTGTTCTTTTAACCCCGTTCAGGGGGTCCCTTGTCATCTGTGATTTGCTTCCCAGGAGATGTCCCCAGGAATACATAATGTTCCAGAATGAATCTCAGCAATCTGGTGCTACTGCTGTGATTAGTATCATAATTAATCATCAACAGTAATTTTGTTAGTCTAGGACAAATGCGTATTGTCTCGGCCAGCTTGTCCAAGCTCTCCTCCCTGAAGAGTTCTTTAGGACATTTAGTAACTTCAGATTTGGATGAATCTTCCAGAACCGAATCCTACTTTTTTCTTAATCCCATCTAATATATATATCTTTTCTGCGCTGCTTTTCAAGGGGGCATGGGAACTGATATGTTTTCTTTCTAGTCATTTGCTCAAAGACAGGATATTCAATTCCTTAGGAAACAGCACCATCCTGAGCATCAGCCACCCTTGTGGATTTTATGATTTTCTCAGGTTTAGCGTTTACCTAGAGCTGCCACCATGTGGTGACAGCCAGTCATAGCAGTAAAAAATAAAGCAAAATGAGGCACTGAGTCCTCTGAAGAAAATGGTAAATTTCCTGTCATGTGAGCATTATGAGTTTCTCAGGGCTAGAAGAAAAGCTCAGGCATAAACTATACCCTTAGAGATATGATGTTCAAAATTTACAGGCTTGACTTTGGCTAGAATTATACTGTTTTACCCATTTCCTCTTATTTGTAACTTCCTACAGTTCTCTGACGCTTTTGCGGTCCTAACACTTCATTTACTTAACCAGTGAGATATGTGGGAAGAGGTGGGGTTGTGAACTTCATTTTTCACACAGTTAAGCTGAGGTCCATACGGTAGAGGTCAGGTGACGTCGTTCAAGGGCACCTGAGAAACAATGCTGAAATCAGCCTTTTTTTTTTTTTTCTTCCCCTTCTGAACCCCAGGTTTTGTGATCTTTTCTTTTCAGTGGGAGCCTCTGTCTTGGTGGAACTGAAAAACCTTTTTATACGTTCTAGCTCAGCAAGCATACTAATATCCAGGGCTCCCACTTTTTCCTCTGTAAAAAAAACATCTGCACTTCTTCTGGGAAGCAAACCTCCCTGTCCTCACCTCTTCTCCCTTCCTGCTCTATGTTGGGGAACTAGGTGGCGTCATTTGCTATGGCAGTAAATAAAACAGAAGGAAAAGATCCAGGGAAAAGGAAGAATTCCATGTTGTACTTCAGTTGCCCTATGGTATATCTAAGTGGAGATTTCCGGTAAGCAACTGGAAATACGACATCCAATATTTAAGCATCGTCAGCACACGTTAGATTTAAAATCAAGAGTACAAATGAGATCACTCAGGGTAGTACGCAGGGTAAGAACAGAGAGCCAAAAATAAAGTTCTGGAAGGCTAGTAAGGGAACCAACAAAGGGGACTGACAAGGGACCACAAGAGAGGTGGAGAGAAAACCAGGAAAGGGGTACCACAGACACGAAAGAAAGTTTGTAAAGAGAGTAGTCCAAAAATGCCAAAGCACGGCAAAAATAACATAAATAAGATAATGATATGATAAGCATGGATCTTATTTTGCTGGACCAGAACTTCCCATTTTTGTGCCCTGCTCCTCTGTTTGACTCAGCTCTGGGGACCGTGTCAAATTCTTCTTTGTATCCCAGGACTTGACACAGCACCTCAAACACTGGTGTTTAACACATGGCTTGCTTAGCTGAACACAAGAGAAATTACATCAACAACTCCCAATGATCACATCCTACCTCCCTTCTCTGTGGGAGCTGAGATCTTGTCACGTACCTGGATCACCGTTGCCGAGGTCTCGGGCCGGCACAGCTGCATCTGACAAGTAACCATCCATACAATCTTTGGGGATTTGTTCAGGATCTTTTTCTGGGGCTTCTGCTGGCTGCATTTCTAATAACTTTGTCTGTTTTTCAATAAAGGATTCCATCCCAGACATGGATAGGATTTCTGACTCCTAGAAAGAGCCAGAGGCACATCACATAAAGAATGAAGAAAATAGGAGAGTAACCGTGGCCCTTCAGCTTTTCCCTGTTCCTTCCCTGCATCAGTATCATGAGTACAGAACGCAACGTGCTCTGTGACCACCTTCAGAAAATTTTCACTTTCTACCTAAATTGCAAGTAAAACAGTGCCTTTTTTATTCTCACTCGCTGCAAATACATTTGGGTCATCTGTTCTCTCCCAAGAACTGGCTGTCCTTCTCATTCTGCCATCCTTTATTCCAAGGCCATGACCCTTGAGAAGCCAACCTACTGGCCCAGAGTGGGTAGGAATTAGAAACCACTAAGAGAAAATACTTTTAGAATAAAAATTAGAGATCCAGATGCTGGTTAAGTCCTTTAGCAAGGCACCTACATCTCTCCTGACTTTGGAGAATGTCTCAATTGTCCGTAACTGCAGTATCAACATCCCAGCTATTAATTCCAGGAGTTACCTAGGAAATTCTTACCACATTGCCTTCCTGGAGACAATAGAGAATCTTCTCAGGTGCCTCAGTTATAGTCAGTGCTGGAGCAATCTTACTGGAGGAGAACCTCAATCTGGACCTGGTATTGAGACAAAGAGCAGAAACAGAACATGATTCATGGTTTTGATCTCCAAACAAGGGCTGACAAGTATTAATGCTTTAAAACAAGAACACCCATACTTATTCTTGGGAGTTTACTGTGGTCAGAGTTGCCAGGAAAGACCTGGCCCTGAAATTCCCAAAACGATATACATTCTGGCAACTCTTTATAAATAGTACAACCATTGCACTAAGTTGTGTCCACGATGCATTTGGGAAAGGGCTTTTGTTAATGTAAAACAGGGACCAGTCTATCATGGTTGTATTCCCATAAGTTAAAAGAATGGTGAGCATATACTACATACTCATTAAAAATATGTTGGAGATTAAATTGACAAGTGGCATAAACCAAGGTTTTTGTTGTTGTTAGTACCCTTTTCATACATCCACTTATTCTCCTAGTGTTCCAAATAAAAGTAGGGAAGGGACCACAAGTGCTAACCTCATGTTCAAGGCTCTTAAAAGCACAGATATCATGGTCACTCTTCAAAATATGGGCTCAGTAAAAAAAGGCTAAAAATTGTTTTATTGCTGGTCCATGAGACATGAACACAGAGACAAAGACAGTCAGTCAGACATACAGACACAAACATACAAACTCTCCACCCCCCAACACACACACACACACACACACACACACTCTCTCTCTCTCTCTTTCACTCACTCACTCTCTTCATAACGGTCCAGATACAGATATGAAGTTTACAGTAAGGGTTAAGTGTGGTGCCCTTCCTTTCCACATGTTCGCTTTGAAAGGGTGTATGTGGGACTCTAGTGCAGGACAGAATAGGCTAAAATAGGCCCTACGCATGTTTATTCTGGCCCTTTCCTGTTTATTGCTAGTACGTGCATCTTCTGAGCTAAGATTTCCAGAAATGATGACAAACAGAGATCAGTTATAAGCCTTAATTCTTAATAGGAAAGAAACACCTCAATTTTCCAGGAAAATAGAAAAGGAGATTATCCATATTCTACAGTTTTCCTTCTAGTCAAAACTCCCTGGTCAGTTTAAGTTCTGGGTTCCAATGGCAAGACATTCAGCAGGGATGCCTATGCTGGATCTCAGGCTCCTTTGGGTTGAGGACTGAGGAGTGTAGGTCTGGCTTTGTATAAAAACTGGTATGTATGACCCATCTCCTCTCTCTTAGGGCTGGAGAGTGGGGATAGGCTTTGGCTTAGGACTGGCAATCACCCTGAGAACTGGAAAGGGTCCCCGGGTGACTGAAGGGCTTCTCACTTGCTAGGCTTCTTGCCTTCTGTCTGGGGCTTGCTTTCTGTCTCGGCCTCACTCAGCTCTTCTGTGGGGCTCTGGGGTTCGGAGCGAGGAAATGCTGTCTTCAAGGTGTCCACGATAGCACTTACCACCATCTGCAGGGGTCAGAGGTGCAGGGTAAGACAGAAACCACCAAATGAGCAGTTGTCTCATGGTGCTTTATGCAATGAAGATGAGCAGATAGCTAGGGTAGCTAGTGGAGACTTTTCATCAGCATAGTCAGATACCAGGCACATTTACTGGCAACTATCCCCCCCTTTCTCGATGGCCATAAAAATCTGCTTCCTCACAGAGTTAAGACAAACAATGTCATGGGAAAAGAAACCAAAACAGTGAGATAAATAAAAAGCTGGGAGTTCTGCCGGCTGGTGAAATACTTTTCATTTTTCAATTTCTTTCCTTGTATATGAAAGAATGATTTTTAATTTCCAAATCAATAATACTTTCACCAAGATCTGAATAAATGGAAGTGATATAGGTAGGAATATATGGAAAAGAGAAAGAGCAAAGATTATCAAATGAGAAATACCTTCTAGAAGTATATATAATATTAACATGTTCAGAGTAAATTCACAGAGTAAAGAACTGGTTTTTCCAGTTAATCCAAACAATTTCTCTTCTTTATAGAAAGAGTAACAAAAATCACTCATGTCAAAATTTAGGAATCTGAATTTGATATAAACTACTCGTAAAGACCAAATAAAACAATCCTCACTGAAGAGTAAGAGCTGTATTTCTCAGAATGGAAAAATGGCATATAGATATAAAATGTACATATAAAATGTACAAATGAAACCCTAAAATACCAAAGAAATGAGAAGAAATCTTTACTTTTCTTTTGGTGCTCCTTGCTAATTAACACTGCTGGCTCAGAGCAGCATCATGCCTTCCTTAATTCATGCCTGTGTTCACCCTCTACAAGGAGTACAGCCAGCACAGCTGAGACAGGGCTGAAGTGTCAGAGCAAGATGACAGTAAAGCATAGGGGATAACAAACCAGGGAAAGAACACAGAGGACCGCATGAATAGATAACGCAGCTTAGAAAACATAACTTGCTCTCAAGGCTCACCAAATTGTAGTCTGTGGGGAGGGTCCTTATCTGCTCTGTTCACTGCTGTATCACCAGCAGCTAGTCCTGTTCATGGTCAAGCTCGTACTTGACCAGGCAAGCAGTTAAGTGGCTGGTGAGTCAGTGAGTGAACACATCTGTGTGGATGGACACATCTGCATGGAATTCTGGGGATTCTACCTCATTCATCCCTTTCCAGTTTGCAGCTTTTTCCTCACAGCAGTGCATGTCTCCTAATTCCTACCACATGAAATTCCACTTTTTCATTTTATCCTCTGAAGTCTAGAGAGAGGCCCGCCTTCTGCCAATGAGTCAGTGTTTTCTAACCTTTTAAAACATATGCCATCTTTGGATAAACATAAACTGCAGACTTGTGCCCTGGAGACTCTAAAATCAGCTGGTAATCACTGCTTACAGGATACGTGTTGCACAAATGTCCTTCTCCTACCATCTCCAAAGGTTCTGAGACACCCTCTCAAAAAAAGTGTAATTCTTTCCATGCTCTGTTCTCCAGCAGAGATTTAGACTATACCAGTCTAAATCAAGCTTAGTGTCCTGTCTTGGGGCTCTTTTTCCTGAGTGACCAACACCAGGAATGATCTTTATCCCCAGGAGAAACTTTCCTGCCCCCACGGATCTATGGAGGTACAGATCTATCTTCACCTTCCTCCGCTAGAATAACAATGTCATAATATCCCCCAGGAGGTATGTGTACACATATAGTGTCAGACTTGCTCACTGTAATTCAGCAAGGTGATGGTCCAACCAATATTTGCAACAGGTCTTAAAAATTCTAGTCCACGTCCTATGGACTCCTCTCTGCTTTCTCTCTGTACCCGCTACTTCCTTTATTTTTCAATCACTACCTACACTCTTGTGAGAAACTAAAGCTGAGCGCACACAGTGGCCCTGCTGGTACCTTGTCTATTCTGGACACCATGAATGGTTTCTTGACAAAGGCAATACGAGCATCTGTGTTCAGAGCAAGGAACTCCTGCATCTCCTCACTGTTAGCGATCTCCGGAATGGCACAGAGTTGCTGCAAAAGACACAAGAAGGATTTCAAAGAGAAATTCTGGTCCCCAAGTCTCTCCAACTTGGCTTGGGTATCTGATAATTAGAATGAGAGCACAGCCGAAACAGAAGGATGCTGACCTTTAGAAAGGATTCCAGGAGGCTCTTTCGGGCTTCTACTCTGTCACTATCCATGTTTCCAAATGGAAGGTCCGGAAAGAGCTTTTTAGGACCCTTCACATCTTAAAAAAAAAAACAAAAACACAAACTCATTCACTTTACATTCACTGAGAGATATTCCATATAAAATACATCATATATGTAAAGAAAACAGAACTGTTGAATATATTCCTGAGATTTTTTTATTTCAGGAGTTCCAAATATACCCCAAGGATATAGTACATACAATCTACTCTCGTTATCAGTGTTCACGCTAAGGTATAGGAGGCCATATGCTACGGTAGTTACAAATGAGGGCTCTGAAGTCTAGGTGCCTGAGTTTAAATTTTTGCTCCAATCCCTACTATAAGAATGCCTAATTCTTCTTTGACTTTTTTCTCTGTAAAGTGGGGATAATGATAGTTCTCTATCTCATAAGCTCTTAGGAGAATTAAATGAGCTAATATGTGTAAAGTGCATAGAAGACAACCTGGCATACATTTTCAAGCTTGGTTCAGTAGTAACTATTGTTATTAAGAAAGAAAATGCATAACTGAAATCCACAACTTATGCTTCTAAACTTATTAAAAAGTTTATTTGGGTGATCATCAGTTGTTGTTGTTGTTGTTGTTGTTGTTTTTTAAACAAAGTAGCTGCTTACTAGCTTATTTTTAGAGTTAAATTTTATTACATTTTCTTACTGTTCCTGTGCCTTATGGGTATCAAATAGCAAACACCCAAAAAGCCTGGTTGTTAAAGGAAGGATGGCAAGCATTTCTGGAAACTATTTTTAGAGCAATTCATCTCTGTGTATGTGGAAAAGTTGATTTAACGCCTCACGCTACCTCACAGACACAGGTGGAAATGTGAGTTTCTTAAGCTTAAACTAGATGGGCCCCAGAACAAAGCATTAAGTGGCAAAGAAGTGCCTCAGAAAGAATGTGATCAGTGCTAGCCAGTACTAAAACCCAAAACATCTGAAAGAAAACTGGGGGAACACGGGCCCCTTGATGCTGTGTTCTCCTCCTCCATCCTTCCCCACAAATAGTAGGCCTCCAGCCTCTCATATCAGGGAGCTAGATGTGTAAAGCGGGCTGGGGAAACTCCTGACTTTTTATGAACTTTCGGAGATCTGATTTCTCTTCCAGACGCGTCTGCAGATTGAGGAACTCGCGGTAGCGGCGATTCACAGTGTGGTAGGCCACCTGCTGCAGGCCACTGCTGTTCTCACCATCCAGGGCCGTCTCATACTGTTGAATGAACACATTTGTTTAGGGCATCAGCTCAATGGTCACACAGTAAGAGCAGAGTAGAGGTAAAGGGAGGGAGACGTTCCTATTCTGTTTCTTTTCTTTCTTTTCTCTTTTTAAACTTATTTAACAGAGAGAGGGAGAGAGAGCGTGCACGAGTAGGCAGAGTGGCAGGCAGAGGGAGAGAGAGAAGCAGGCTCCCGCTGAGTAGGGAGCCCGATGTGGGGCTCAATCCCAGGACCCTGGGATCATGACCTGAGCCAAAGGCAGACGCTTAACTGACTGAGCCACCCAGGTGCCCCTATTTCTGAACCTAGTAGATGTGATTGCTGCTGAGTTGTAATGAATAACTCAAATTTCCAGGGCTGCTGAATTAAGGAATGAGATGTTTCCCAACATATGTGGCCCAGAAAGAGCAATGAGTTTTGCTGTTCATTCCTTCCTTCCACGTCAAAACTCCCTCCTGCAAACACTTTCTTTACTTACAAAAATGGCTATAGGGCTCCTGGGTGGCACAGTCGGTTAAGTGTCTGTTGGCTTTGGCTCAGGTTGTGACCTCATGGTCACGGGATCAAGCCCCGTGTCAGGCTCCACACTTGGAGTGGAGTCTGCTTGCGATTCTCTCTCCCTCTGCCCCACCCGCTTGTCTCCCTCTCTCTCGCTCTGAAATGAATCTTAAAATGGCTCTATTACTATTTTTCACATCTCAAAGAGTATAAAACAGAAGGCACAAGAGCACCTCTTTCACTCCTAAATTATGGGTTGGATGTTATAAGGGGATAACCATTTGCCATTATACTTGACCAGTGATTATTTATGTTAGCTGGGGGGGGGGGAAGAACAAATAATCCAAAACAGCTGATGAATAAAATCATTTGTTTGCCTGGAACGCATTAAAGGAACATGTGTTTTTATTTTGCTTTGGGCAGATTATTATTCTTGGAGCTAAACTGAAATTTTTTTTTCTAAGCACGTATCATCTGTATGATTGGAAGTCACACGAAGACTGGAGATGTTGTAAGGGGTCAAAGTTTGCTGTCTTCATATGCGTAGAGGGCCAGTATGTGGGAAAAGACAACTTGTACTGAATGTTCCCCCAGAGCAAACACCCTGAACAGCATGAAAGCTGCAACTCAGTACAGGGTAGACTTTTTGATAGAGTAGTTAAGATATAATGAAATGATATGCAAGAACCACGTATGTACTTGTTCTCATTAGGGGTAGGTTACCATTATTGTCTGGAGGAGGTATTATACTATGGGGCAGGTGACAGAAAAAATGATCTCTTTGTTGGTGGGGCTTAAGGCTGTCTTAAAATTTTCTAGAGCCAGAGAGAAGTATTCATTATGAACTGACATGTGCAAAGCAGTAGTCCCTCAGACCAGCACTGAGAAGGAAAGGCCTAGGTAAGAGACACAGATAGAATTCAGGGTGGGGCTCTCAAACTTGGGGCACCTGGGAGTTTCTGTGGAATATTCTGCTCCCTGAGCGACACTAATCGATACTCAGACATTCCCAAACCTGGCTGTACCTCAAAAATCAATTGGGCTGCTCTTTAAATAGATTCTGATAGGCTCTGATAGATCTGAATGAGAATTTACAAAAATCCCTCTTCAGGTGATTGGGAGGCAGTCTATCCTAAAGCCAGTTTTAGGGAGCCGCTGCTGTAACTGAACTCACCACCTGATACATGATGATACATATGATACCTTCATATCATCTCTGCCAAGTAGTTCCTACTTCTGTGCTTAAACAACTCTAGGAATTAGAAACCTGGTACCTTCTGAGATATTATACATATATATATTTATTTATATGTAAATATACATATTTACATATACACGTAAATAAACTTCCTTCCTAAACAAAGTACAAAAGACACTAGTAATTAAGAAAGGAAAGAAAGAAATTAACAGGGAAGTTTGGTAAGAGAATTTCTGGACAAGACTCTATTGGGAAGCACTGAAAAATATGACCCTCAGTATCCTAAGAACCCCGAGATTCTAGGATTGTTTGCATAGATACTAAACAGAAGCCAACTCTGCTTTACAAATGATCTTTAGACCATTTACATATGGATTCTTGTCAAATTAAACAGTAAATGAAGAGTAGCCTCTCTCCCTGAGAATACTAGCTTCATTGACTCTGCTTTCCAAACCCATTCCCAGCCCAGAGTGGGTGACCATAATTCTAATCCTATTACCTTCACCGTGTAGAGTGTGTATGGGTGGAATCCAGTGCCACTGTGCTCTCGAGCAGTAATGGTACCAGTGATACGAAGGTTCTGGATGACAACTGGGCCATCTGGACTGGTCAGGGGCTCAAAGCTGAAGGTGGCTGAGCTGAGAGGACCAGTTGGAGAGGAGGAAAGCAGAACCTGTGGCAGATTAGGATCTACGGAGCTCACACCATTGGTGAGAGCCTTCTCTAAGCATGAGGGTCGTGGGGGGCAGGTCCTTTCTGGATCTGTCAGCAAAGCTGTAAGAGAGGTGACATCTCCTTGTTCTACTTCCTTGTCTGCTGTGTCAATGTGGATCTCTGGGCAGGAAGTCAGCAAGGAGACCAGCAGCCCTGTCTCTGTTTCTGTTCCTGGACCCAGCTCGGCCTCTGCTCCTTCAATTCCTTCGGATCCCTCAACATCCTTAGACTCCAGAGACTGGGGACCCTCCAGGGTACACAGGGCATCCTGGATCCTGTCAGAGAGGAAGCTGCCTGGGGTCATGAGCATGATGGTTTCCTTGCTCAGTTCAGACAATGGAGACTCCAGCTCTGTGTCTTCACATAAGAACAAAGGGCCTCGAATATCTGGCTGTAGGAAATGAGATGAGTTGTTACCTACTTTTCTTTCTTCTGGCACTCCACCCAGTTCTCCCTCTAGTGCTTCATGGCCTTCTTCAACTTCTGGGGAGTGATGGGAAGGCCGGTCTGGCTCATTACAGTTCAGGAGCACCGGCGCTGCTGCTGCTGGAGAAGGGGCTCTCACTTCTGGCAGGCTCTGTACCTCAACAATCAGTGGCAGAGATGTGGGCACTGAGGGCTTTTCCAGGGCACTGGCTGGGGAAGTTGGTTTAACCACTGCTGTTGGATTATCTCTGGCCTTGGAAAAGATGCCCACAAGTGCGAGGTGGATCCAGTCAGGATCTGACAGCTTGCTAATCAGTGGTAAGATTACATTGCAGGTAATGAGTTCCACCACTACATGGCGACCAGTCCGGGTCTCCAAGTGGGGCTTTGGCACTAGTCCTTGAAGCAACAAATTTACAATGCCACGTGTATAAGTGACCTCAGTGCTGGCGCTCTGCATAGCAGGATGTGGGGCAGTAGCCCGGCAGTAAGCCTCCCAGAGCTGGGAGGGCTCAACTGTACCACTCTGCTTCCCAGCCAGGGCTTCCTTCGCCTGAATATAGCTCTGCAGGTGACAACCGGAGAGAGTCAGAACCCTCTGGGCAAGGGCATGACTGTCCACCATGCCCATCCTCCTCCGGAGCTCCTGGACCAACCCTTTCATGGCGGCCTCCATTTCTTCCTCAAAGGCCGGCTCCTGGCTCACTGAGCGATACCAGGACGACACAAAGTCCCGAATAATCATCTGGATGGTACGGTCGATCTCCAGTTCCAGTTGCCTCTCTGCCTCAGGGTTTGGAGGGCAGGTGGCCACTGGGATGAAGCGTTCCAGGTGCAGTCGACCTGAAGCCCCCACAATGGCGTTTGAGCCCAGCCATCCTCCCAGCACCGCTAGCAATGCAGACAGAAGGCATAGGAGCCACACGTTGACCAGAAAGTGGATGACCAGGAGCCAGCCGAGCACGATCCCCACAGCCATCAGCTTCCGGCTACTCAGCAGGTTATTGAGGTTCCAGCTGGACTCAGCTGGAGCCTCTTGTAACGAGGACACTGTCTCTGCCTTCATGGCTAAAAGGGGCAGATGGCTACTCAGACGATCGATCACCCTCCTTCTACTTCACTTGAGTTCGGGAATGGGACGTTAACTGTGTACGGAGACAAGGCTATCTGGCGTGCTCTATTCAGGGCCCCGGGCGGGGGTCTGGGCCCTCGGCGTCCTACAGGCACTGCAAAGCGACAGAGGCGGTACTGCTCCCCCTCGCGCCCGCCCGTTCCAGCGGAGATTCCGCAGCCTTTACAAGGCAGAGGTCGGAGAGGCGCCGCGCTGCCTGGGGAGGGCGGGGCAGGGCCTACGGCGCCCCTCACCCAACACTCACAGACGCCGAACACCGGGTCATACACCGCTGGGGGGCGCGCCCAGACCGAGTCCCGATGTGCGGGGGACACAACGGTGTCTTCGCCGCCGCCCTCGGAGGAACCCTCCGCCGGGCTGGGGTCCCCGGGCGACTGCCACCAGCAGCCGGGCTTTTGTCACGGCTGCCGGCCAGCGGCCGCCGGGGACGACTTCCGGGTCGACGGCGGCGGAACGGGGCATGTTGGGAGAGCGGCCGCGCGGCCTGAGGCGCGGCGCGGCGCTGCGCGCTGCTCCCCCTGGTGGCGAGGAACAGCCGTGACAGCACCAGCGGAAAGTGGTCTCCCAAACTCGGCTTGCAGAACCCGTGCTCAACGGTGGGGCAAAGTTCCCACAGGGGTGTGGAGCAGAGAGCGGCCGTGCCGGCAGTAACGCTCGAGGACTGAGACTTCTAGCTTTAATTATTAAATGGAGTCGTCCAACATTTCTTACTGCTTAGGCAAACTCTCTGTAATCCAGTTTGTTTTAATCCCATGTGGGCATTTTTTTCATTGGCCCGATACATTTTAACAATTTACCCCGCTTCCTCCGGCGCCCCCGTGCAATCCCCAATACATAGCTCACGTACCTTGTTCTCAGGAATTGCAGAACACGAGGCGTACAATCTTAATACAGAGATAGATTTATTCCTTAAATTTCATATACTGTGCAACAAAATCATATTTGTGACTTGGGGGTTATTTGCTGGTGGCATTACCCAAGCAATCAGATGTTTTGAGCATCTGCTGTATTCAATCACTGTGAATAGGTACTGTGGACGAATAGAGCAGTCCTTGTCCTCAAGGACCTGGCAGTCTATTGGGGAGACAAGTTCCTGACTCATGAATGGATAACTAATAATGCAAGTCAGTGGGGTATATAGTAAAATGCAAAATCTTATAGGTATTCAGGGGAAGGACAGGTCACTGGGGGTTGCAGTGGTTTAGAGGGAACCTCACAGAGAAGGTAGCCTTTATGTTGAATCTTCAAGGGTGAGAGTTGGTTTCTAACCCCCTCCATGTTGTCTTCCCCCTTTTTCCCAAATGTATAGGAAAAGAAGGCAGAGGTAGAGATGCATTTTCAGACAATCCTCAAATATATTTGCTTTGAAATCTACCCGGACAGAATTACCTACAGGTAAATTGAATGCCTGACAGTAGAGCGGACCATGTATAAGAATGTGTTGGTGTCATGTGAAGGCAGGTTTCTTCCCCATCTTGGTCCCTAGGAGCTCTGCCTGCAATGTGGCTATCCTTTTTATTTTGGCACAGGATGCATATCATTTGTATAGTTATTTATGATTGCTCATCTTCAGCTTTCTCTATGATGTTAGCAGGCTTCATCATTATAGCATTAGTTCCCAGATGTTAGGGGACTCTGCAGGCAAACTCCAACCAAAAATGTGCCAACAAGAAGCAAACATATCGTGGCTTCTCTCATTTCTACTGTTGTGGCAACGATTTCTTTTGAATACAAAAGGAACCATCATTTAGATGTGAAGCATAGTTAATGCCTGTCAATTCTAATACAAACAGTTTGATTTAGGATCAGAATGTCCACGAAGCTGACTGGACACATCCTTGAGAACCCAGAACGTGGTTCACTGTTTCCATGGCAGAGACCACTTCACTGCTGCTCTCCATTCCACAAAAAAGGAATATAAGAAGTGGGTGCTGCCCTCTTTGTCCTCCAGACCATTTCATTGTCCTCAGTTAGAGAGACAGTTAGATCACAGTGATGCTCTGGAGAAATATCCCTGCCACTCAGCCAAGAACTGAAAGAAGTGGACGAGAAAGAGACTAATGTGATTTTGAAGATTTTCCTGTGATAGGTCAGAGAGAAAGTTTACAGCATAAACTGGAGTGTTCAGGGCAGTAAGAAACTGACCTTGTAAGTGGGCGCTGTGCCACCTGACCAGATGGTCTGGAGTACGGAGGTAGCCAAGAGTGCCTTCCTGATTCTGAAGCGGATTTGATGAAATAGGACTCTCAGATGAACATGCCAGCACACTTGTCATTTTGACTGGAATGAGTTTCTGCCTAGAGATCTGGGACCAGCCTTAGTCTCCAAACAGATTTATCACAAGGAGGAGGCGAGAGGCACGACTGATGTTTGGTGGTGGTGACGGTGTGTATATGTGGTGGGAGGAGGCTTGCTGTCTGGCCACATCACTCACCATCTCACTAGGTCCTTTCTACTTTCCTTCTTACCATTTCTTAAAACATTACAGGCAAGTGCTCAAAGTACTTGGAGATAACAAGACAAATAATACACAGTAATTCACCTCAAGGGACTCTCAGTCTAGTTAAGGAGAAAGACACATAGATCAATGTAACAAAACATTATCATGTGTGGTATGACAGTTGCAGTAGAAGTATGTATAATAAAATGGGAATGCGAAGGAAGGGTGGTCAACCAGGGAATTGGGTGGTGTCAATAAAGTCTTCATAGAAAGTTGGAAAACGTTGGGAAAAGGTAAAGAAGTAAGTAAGTTATTTTAGGTGAATGGAGGATGAAAGTTTTGAAGGAGACAGATACATTAGTTATTACTGTGGTAGTGGTTTCATGCGTGTATATATATGTCAAAACTTAATCAACTTGCACAGAGAGAGCACAGGGAAGAGAGAGGGAAGGTCTGTAAGGCAGAGGCAGCAGAGAGAAATAAGCAGGGACAGTGCGAGCTGGGGAGACTGCAGCAAGGGGGCATGCTGGAGGCAGCTCCTGCTACACCTCAGTTTTATCTCAAAAATAGAAGTCAAGGTAACTTACTAAAGAGAGAAGTAGTGATGGGGCAGGTGACTTGGTTTAGAACTATTGCTCTGAGAAAAAGAAGGAGCTCCTGAAGGTCATATAAAGAATAAAGAGAGACTGAGGACCTCTCTCAGGTTAGGACCTTGATGTCTTGCGAAGAGAGATGTTAGCATTTAAAATCATCGTGTCAGGGCGCCTGGGTGGCTCAGTCGTTAAGCGTCTGCCTTCGGCTCAGGTCATGATTCCAGGGTCCTGGGATCGAGCCCCACATCGGGGCTTCTCCCTCTCCCACTCCTCCTGCTTCTCCCTCTCCCACTCCTCCTGCTTGTGTTCCATCTCTCACTGTGTCTCTCTCTGTCAAATAAATAAAATCTTAAAAAAAAATATTAAAATCATCGTGTCTATGTGTCTAGGAAAGGAAATGTAGCCAGAGAGAGAACATCAGTTGTGAGGATAGGGTTAGTTGTACTGAAAGAGACTGAGTGAGCCAGAAGAACAAAAGCCTGTGGCTAGAGATTGGTCTGTTGGAACCTGTGGTGGTTTCCTTTTGTTGCTCTATCAAATTACCATAAACTTAGTGGGTACAGCAACATAGGTTTTTTCTCGCACAGTTCTAAAAGTCATAAATCTAAACCCGGTTGGCAGAAATGTGTTCTTTCTGGAGGTTCTGAGGGAGAACCTGCTTTCTTGCCCTTTCCAGCTTTGAGAGGCTGCCTGCCTTCTGATTCTCGTGGCCTCACATTACATTGACTTCTGCTTCTGTTGTCACTTCTCTCACTCTGACCCTTCTGCCTGTTTCTTATAAAGACCCTTCTGATTATATTGAGCCCTCCCAGATAACCCAAGGTTATCTTCTGATCTCAAGATACTTAAGTTAATCACATCTGCAAAGGTTCTTTTGCCATAAAAGGTAACATGGTCTCAGGTTCTGGGAATTAGAATGTGGACATCTTTGGGGGTCATTATTCAACTTACTACAGAGCCAAAATATCCAGATACGAAAATCTTTTTTGTGATGATGAAGCCTGGGTATGGCCAAGTAATGAGTTCCTGAAGTAAGATGTAGATAACATGTTAGGACTAAGGAAGAAATTTTGAATCTGTTTTTGAGAAGGATGATCTATATGTCATTGGAAGTCACTGATGTTAGGGTAGTGAAGACTGGGGTCTTGGTACAAAAGTTCTCAATAAATGAGGAGGATGATCAGAAGTTGATGGATGATGTAACAAGAAGAGTAGATTGTGGTAATACCAAAATATGAGGGGGGAGTTTTTCATAAATTGGAGAACAAGTTACCTGGAAGAATCCATGAACTGCCTAAGATACAGTGTTGTAGAATAAATAGCTACCAGAGGGCAGCAGGGATTACGGCATCTTAAGGGGAAATTGCATCTCCTATACTCATTCATCCATCCATTCATATACCCATTCATCCATTCATCCAACAAGCATTTAAACTCGGTATTGGGAATTCAAATATGAACTTTGTATGGCTGATCTTCTTAAAGGATTCACAGTCTTGTACAAGAGACAGGCACTGACACAATATTAAAAGTGCTATAAAAGAAAAATGTCAAAATACGGGAACACAGAGAATTTGGAAAAGTTTCACAGAAGAGGTGACAATTGAGTTAGCCTTAAAGGATGGGTTAAATTTCTCAGGAAGACAAGAGGAACACGTCATTCCAGGAATAAGGAAAACATGAGGAACACTGAGAAAGCTCCTGTATCAGTTTGCTAGAACTCATAATAAAACTGCAGACTGGGTAGTTTAAACAATAGAAATTTATTTTCTCACAGTTCTAGACGTTGGAAGTCCAAGATTAAGATATTGGTAGGGTTGGTTTCTCCTGAAGCCTCTCGCATTGGCTTGCAGATGGCTGCCTTCTTGCTGTGTCTTCACATGGTCTTTCCTTCGTGTGTGTGCCTCCCTGGTGTGTCTCTCTCTTTTAAAGACACCACTCCTATAGAATAAGGGCCCACCCATATAACCTCACTTAACTTTAATCACCACTTTAAATTTCTCTAGTCAGGGTTCTCCAGAGAAACAGAACCAGTATATATGCGCACACACACACACACACACACGTAGATGTAGATTCATTATGAGGAACTGGCTCATGCCAGTGAGGCTGAGAAGTCCCACGGTCTGCCATTGGCAAGCTAGATACCCAGGAAAGCCAGTGGTATCATTCAGTCCAAGTCTAACAGCCTGAGAACCGGGGGAGTTTATTATGCAAATCCCAGTGTAAAGGCTGGAGAAGATGAGATGACCAGCTCAATTTTTGAGGCAGGAAAAAAAAAGGTGAATTCCTTCTTCTTTCACCTCTTGTACTATTCAGACCCTCAATGGATTGGATGATGACCACCTCCATTTGGAAAGGCAATCTACTGAGTCCAGTGATTCAAATACTAATCTCTTCCAGAAACACCCTCACAGACACACCCAGACATAATGTTTAACATGGCCACCCTGGGGCCAGCCAACTTGATACAAAATTAGCCACTACAAGGCTTTATTTTTAAAAAATTTTTATTGTTATGTTAATCACCATACATTACATCATTAGTTTTTGATGTAGTGTTCCATGATTGTTTGTGTATAACACACAGTGCTCCATGCAGAACGTGCCCTCTTTAATAGCCATCACCAGACTAACCCATCCTCCCACCCCCCTCCCCTCTAGAACCCTCAGTTTGTTTTTCAGAGTCCATCATCTCTCATGGTTCGTCTCCCCCTCTGATTTCCCCCCTTCATTCTTCCCCTCCTGCTATCTTCTTCTTCTTCTTCTTTTTTTTTTTAAACATATATTGTATTATTTGTTTCAGAGGTACAGGTCTGTGATTCAACAGTCTTGCACAATTCACAGCACTCACCATAGCACATACCCTCCCCAGTGTCTATCACCCAGTCACCCCATCCCTCCCCCCCACCACTCCAGCAACCCTCAGTTTGTTTCCTGAGATTAAGAATTCCTCATATCAGTGAGGTCATATGATACATGTCTTTTTCTGATTGACTTATTTCGCTCAACATAACACCCTCTAGTTCCATCCATGTCGTTGCAAATGGCAAGATCTCATTCCTTTTGATGGCTGCATAATATTTCACTGTATATATATACCACCTCTTCTTTATCCATTCATCTGTCAATGGACATTTTGGCTCTTTCCATAGTTTGGCTATTGTGGACATTGCTGCTATAAACATCGGGGTGCACGTACCCCTTTGGATCCCTACATTTGTATCTTTGGGGCAAATACCCAGTAGTGCAAATGCTGGATTGTAGGGTAGCTCTATTTTCAACTTTTTGAGGAACCTCCATACTGTTTTCCAGAGTGGCTGCACCAGCTTGCATTCCCACCAACAGTGTAGGAGGGTTCCCCTTTCTCTGCATCCCTGCCAACATCTGTCGTTTCCTGACTTGTTAATTTTAGAACAAGGCTTTATTTCTAAACACAGTCATATTATGAGGTGTACTAGGGGTTAAGACTTCACGGTATGAATTCTGGGGAGACACAAATCAGTCCATACGAGCTCCTTTCTGTCTGTGGGTTATGTGGATGGTTACATTTTGATGATCAGGATACTGAGAAGGAGGATGATAGTTTTAATAGTTGCCAACATTTGCTTTCATGGCATACAAAAATAAAAATAACATTGAACTACAAGTCAAAGAGACATAGATTTAAGTTTTACACCTGACCGCACATGATACTAGGTGCTCTAATAAGCCCTCCCACTGCAGAACAACTGGATCCTGAATGGAAACTCTTTTTGGTGAATTGATGGGCTCATCAGAGGAGAAGTAGGTAATGAGTTCAAAGTACACCATCCCGTTCCTCTCCTCAAACTAAGAGAACAGAAAACAAACTGAGATGAAAGTAGAATGGGAGTATTGGACAGGGTGGCCCTAGAGACAGATGTCCTCAGCAGGACTGTAATCCAGGTTCTGAGCCTTGTTCCAGCAGAAGGTAGTAAAACGCAGTCCCTGAGTCCTGTCTTAGCCACAGTCCTTGAGGGGAGCTTGAGGAGGTTCCAGACCAGTGGATTTCTGGAAGACATAGCTTCTGGAAGACATAAATGCAAATCCTTTTGGAAGAAAATATTATCATTTTAAGTTCCCCCAAATCACCTCACATTTAATATAGACTGAATATGAATCCCAAAGTCATCAAGTATAAGGGAAAACAAGCCACCTTGAGTGAGAATCAGAAGAAATAACAAATAGATCAGAATTAGACCACCAGGACCGTAGAAATGGAAATTAACTGATACTTATCTGTGTATGAAATGAAGCATAAATATGACCTAACAATGACAGATGATCAAATATGGCCATATAGATTTTAAAAAATAGCCAAAGAGAGATTTCCATAAATCAAAAAAAGCTGGAGGAATTCAGAACATGCTACCCCAAAATATGCCACTTTGGCATATGGACTATTTTGAGCTAAATGAAAAAAAAAAAAAAGCCTAAAATAAAGTTTAATTTCTCCCTCTTATAAAGAAAATTTACACTTAAAAATGAAATTACCATTAGTAAATGTACCTGTACCCAGAAGAGAGCTACTCCCAGAGTAGTTATGCAGTTAACTGCATAACATGGCAACCTTGACTTACCATCTATTTCATCCTCTCTCCTTCCCATACTTTGCTTCCCCATCTGCAGAAGCCTGAAATCCCTCTTCCTCTTCCTTAGCTCAGGATGGTATATAAGACTCAATTATCTGGCTGCCTTCTTGAGTCTCATGTTTTTATGAAAGTCCCATGCACACATACATAACTAAAATGTTTTTAGCCTGTTTATCTCTTTTATGTCAATTTAATTCTTTTTTTAAGGTTTATTTATTTTTTAGAGAGAGAGAGCAAGAGCATGTGAGCAGGGGGAGGGTAAAGGGAGAGGGAGAGAGAGAATCCTTGAGCAGACTCCCCAATGAGTGCAGAGCCCGAAGTGGGGCTCCATCCCAGGACCCTGAGATCATGACCTGAGCCAAAGTCAGGAGTCTGCCGCTCAACCAACTGAGCCACCAAGGTATCCCAATGTCAATGTAATTATTAAATCAGCCACAGAACCCAGGGGGATAGAGGAAAAGTTTTTCCTCCATCACACTACTGAAATAAAAATCTTAATAGATGTCTTTAATAATTTATTATACATAGCTGAAGAGAAAATTAATGACCTGGAACATATGTTTAAATAAATTACTTAGACTGCCTCTCAGAGAGCAAGGAGATAAGAAACATGATAATATATAGATAGAATGGAGAAGAGGAATCATTTAAAGAGCTACTGGCAGGGAATTTTCTGGAACTGGAATGAAGACATATATACACAGATTCAGGAAGCATTAGTAATAAAAAGTAGCTCAACAAAGCCAAAAGTTGATTGTAAGAAAGTCAAAAGTTGATTGTAATAAGAAAGAAGAAAAAGTAAAGTGAGAATAAGAAAGAGAGAAACACAGTAACAATATTGAGTCAAAAAAGGAGACATAATTACAGATATAGGAGAGATTAAAGATAAAAAAACTGTAAAGGCAAACTTAAACTCTGAGATAAAATGGAAAAAAATTTTAGAAAAATGTAAATTAAAAAATAATTTCAGGAAGAAATAGAATGTCTGGATAAATCTAATCTATTAAGAAATTAAATAATATTTTTAAAGTTTGCCACAAATAAAACACTGGAGAGTTTTACCAGCCAATTCTCCCAGATCAAGTCCAAATGTAATATGGTCATTCCAAATTTATATAATATTTTATAAACTTAATGAGGATAAAAATAAAATAAAATAAAATGAAAACAAAACATCTCATAACAAATTATAATAAGAGGACATTTAACTTACAGTATCATTTTGAATGGGAAACAGGCATTTTCCCCATGTAATTATTTTCTTATATTTAAATATTTTTAATTTGATTGAGGTATAGTTGACATTAAATGAATTTCACATACTGAAAGTGTGCAAGTTGATTAAGTTTTGACATATATATATACACACATGAAACCACTACCACAGTAATAACTAATATTATCTGTCATCTTCAAAACTTTCATCTTGCCCACTCAGCATTGCTCTGCCCCCTCCCCCCCAGGCAACCACTGATTTGTTTTCTTTCACTTTAGATTAGTTTGCATTTTCCATAATTGTATATAAATGAAATCAGACACCATAAACTTTTTTTGTGTCTAGCTTCTGTTACTCAGCATAATTGTTTTCAGTTTCATTCATATTGTTGCACAGATCAATTGTTAATTGATCCATTCTTCTTATAGCTGAGTCATGTTCCATTGAATGGATATGTCATAATATGTTTATTCATTCATCTGTTGATGGACATTGGATTTTTTAATGTTTATGACTATATCAAATAAAGCTGGTGTGAGTTTTTGTGTGCAGTTCTTTGTATGGAGATGTCCTTTTATTTCTCTTGGGGAAATATCTATAAGGGTCTGCCAAAGGCTCTAAATAGCATCCCTATCTGCCACTGATACTTCAGGCACCATTGATCTGATGGATCATATGGCTCAAGTAGCAGAGTAGCTTGCATGTCAGCCTGGATGTGTTACAGAGCCTGTTTTTGTTCTGGGCCCTACTCAAAACAGCTTTTTGGGTCACTTGGTATATGGGCCAGAGTAACATGCTCAAATGAGGAATATGTTTCCTCTAAAACCTAGAGGGTCACTAGGCATTGGACCTAAGAGATATAGGAATATCTTGACATGGATGATAACACTGGACTTCTAGAAATTTCATTGAGGTGGAAGGCATCTGAATTTTTTTGTATTTATTTCCCAACCTCTGATACACAAATTTCTTACCAATAAGTCTAGAATAGTTGCTGTTTTTGGCTTACTAGCACATCAGCGTCATCAGTGTAATGGGGCGGTGTGATACTTTGTGGAAGGGAAAGGCAATCAAGTTTCTGTGGACTGAATAATCACATAAGGCTGGAGCATTGATATACTCCTAAATTAGGACGGTGAAGGTATATTTCCAGCTGAAGGTAAATTGCTTCTGGTGGTCTTTATTAACAGGTATCAAGAAAAAAAATGCATTTTTCCAGATCAATAACTACATACTAGGTATCAGGGATGTGTTAATTTGTTCAAGCAATGAAATCACATCTGGAACAGCAGGTGTAATTGGAATCATTACCTGATTAAATTTATGATAATCCACTGTCAGTCTCCAAGAGCCATCTGTTTTCTGCACAGACCAACTAGGGAGTTGCATGGGAAAATGTGGAATTACCACTGCCCCTGTATCCTTCAAGTCTTTGATGATGGCACCAATCTCCCAAATCCATCTAGGAATGTGGCATTGCTTTTGGTTTACTCTTTTCCCAGGTAGAAGCCATTCTACTGGCTTTCACTTGGTCTTTCCCACCATAGCAGCCCTTCCTCTGCAGGTTAGGGAAGCAGGGTGGGGATTCTGCCAGTTGCTCAATATGTCTATTCCAATTATGCATTCTGGAACTGTGAAAATAACCATGGGTTGTGTTTGGTGACCCTCTGTACCCACTGTTGGATAGAGTTGAACTAGAACCTTATTGATAATCTGACCTGCACAGGCCCTGCTATGACCAGTGGGCCACAGTGACATTTTGGGTTTCCTAAAATCAGTGACAGTTCAGAGCCAATGTTTCAATAAACCCCCAAAGTCTAATTATTTTCGTTTTCTCCAATGTACAGTCATCCTGGTAAAACTTGATCAAGTCTGAAAATTGATTGAAGGGGCAATACTTTCTGTTTTGGTGATTCACATTAGATTTCTGTCCACTTGACCTAAAATTCCTCTGCTTGATTTAGTAGATTGCCCATCTATTTTTCTTCTAGGGACAATGATCAAATAACAAACAGCATAGGTCTCTGTGTCAGATTATTCTGATTACTGCCTTGACCATGCTGTCCATTTGTAACCTTACCCACCTTGTCTGTGATGATTAAGTGCTACCGCTGAACACCCTGCTACCTTGGGATCCAATTATATCCATTCATTTAAGTTTCCTAGTTCAGAGGCAGTTCAAATCCCATTGTAATTCCTGGCCTACAGAGAAGAATGACCACAGATAAGAATGCTAGGGCTCACGTCACAATTTATTTCCCATAGTTGTGGTGAAAGGGATATCACTTGGACCCTCCCAGAGAGGCCAAGCAGATCTTACCTGATAAAAATCACCGTAACATTCTAATCTTCCTAAGCTTTTGGATACTTTCTTAAAACCAAACTCAGAGTCTCATCCTCAAAGTAGCTGAATTACAAAGCAAATTGAATTCTCAACCTCATAGGGTATGGTCTGTTAAACTAAGGACATTGTCTAGGAAGGAATAGGATCCTGAAAATTCGAATGGGGGCAGATGGGCAGATCCTGATGAAGCTGGAGATATTGAACGCTTAAGTTCTGCTGAGTCTTCTTGGCCAGCAGACTTCTTTGCTGCCCCTACCCCTGTCTGAAAAGATTAACCTGCTTTGCCCAAGGGAACTGTAATGGCCTTTCCTGAGGTAGTTGCCTTGTAAGATACTACTAATTCTTCTCAAGGTCTACCTCCATGGGATCCCTCATTGCTTCTAGACCTACAGCAAGATTCAAGTCCAGCAGGCCCTTAAAGATGAGATAAAAGGAAGTGTATGCACTCTAAAATAACTGCATGGGTTTCCAATTTATACAGAGAGAAATCTGGGGAATATGTGTGGGAATAGATATTAAGGGTGTGGAAGAATGATGGAAGGAACATAAAATTGGATCAGATCAAATTTATTGATACAGTCCTCTTGCAGAGATTCTCATTTCAATGGTACAGATCCAGGAGTTGGAAAGGGCCCTAATTGTTTGGTTTCTTAGCTGAAACACTGACCAAAAATTGGCCAACATTGAATGAAATTGACATGCAGGAACTGCCTTGGTATACCATAGAGTAAAGTATCCATATTTTCTCCTTTGTTGCCTCATTTGCAATTTTTGTGTGTGTTTCATTTAAGGTTTTAAAAAATTTTTATTTATTACATATATATATATATATATATATATATATATAATCTGAGCTGAAACCAAGAGGTGGCCGTTTAACCAAATGAGCCACCCAGGCACCTCTCATTTAAGGTTTATATACACATCTTTAATGCAGTATAGTCTATCCTCAGGTAATATACCACTTTATAATGTATAAAATTGTTGAATCACTATATCGTACACCTGAAACAAATATAACACTGTATGTTAACTATATTGGATTTAAAATTAAAAAAAATATTTTAAAACACTATATCACTTGGGGTGCCTGGGTGGCTCAGTCGATTAAACGTCTGCCTTCAGCTCAGGTCATGATCTCAGGGTCCTGGGATCAAGCCCCATGTCAGGCTCCCTGCTCGGTGGGGAGTCTGCTTCTCCCTCTGCCCCTCCCCCCACTCAAGCTCTCTCTCTTTCTCTCAAATAAATAAATAAAATCTTTAAAAAATATTATACCGAGGGGCGGAGCAAGATGGCGGAGGAGTAGGAGACCTGGATTTTGTCTCCTCTCAGGAATTCAGCTGGATAGGGATCAAACCATTCTGAACACCTACAAACTCAACAGGAGATCGAAGAAAAGAAGAGCAACAACTCTCTCATCAGAAAAGGGACCACTTTCTGGAAGGTAGGACGTGCGGAGAAGTGAATCCGAGGCAATATTTGGGAGGATAGATGGTGGGGGAGGGGGCCTCTGTCGGCCACTTCTGGCAAGCGATAGAACCACGGAGCACAAAATCGGAACTTTTAGAAGTCGGCTCTGCTGAGGGACGTCGCTCCAGTGCCTAAGCGGGGGTGGAACTCTCGCGGGAGAGTGTGGTATCAGGACCCTCGGGGTCACAGAAAGTCCAGGGGTGTCTGAGTGCAGCAGAGCTCCCAGGTGTCAGAGTGGGGAAGCTGGCTGCAGAGATGGAGCTGAGGCGCGGGCTCTCAGCTTGGGGTTACCATAAACCGTGATCTGCGGCACAGTCGGGCCACTGCTCCTCCAGCAGGGACCCAACAAGTGGCAGATCAGGGGACACTCCCCTTCCTCCCCCGGGAGGAGCGGTGCGGGAGTGCACTGCAGGGATCTGCTGGGCTTGGAGACTCCACGCGGGGTCGGGTGCCAGAGATAGAAATGTGTGGTCACAGGCCGGGTGAGCACGGAATGTGGCCAGAGACCGGGGAGACGGGAGTGATTGACTGCTTTTCTCTGGGGGCGCACTGAGGAGTGGGGCCCTGAGTTCTCGGCTCCTCTGGGGCGGAGATTGGGAGGCTGCCATTTTCACTCTCGGCCTCCAAATCTGTACAGAAAACTTGCAGGGAACAAAAGCTCCCGAGAGCAAACCCGAGCAGATTACTTAGCCCAGACCAGCAAGGGCGGGGCAATTCCGTGACCGGCAAAGACATTTGGGAACCACGGCAACAGGCCCCTCCCCCAGAAGATCAGCGAGAACAGCCAGCCAAGACCAAGTTTACCGATCAATGAGAACGGCAGAACTCCAGCGCTAGGGGAATACTGCACATAGAATCCATGGCTTTTTTACCATGATTCTTTAGTCTTTTAAAGTTAATTTTTTTTTTGAATTTTTCTTTTTCCCTTTTTTAACCAACATCTTATCAATCCCTTTTTTAAAAAACATTTTTATTTTTCATTTTTAGAGTCATATTCTATCCCTTCATAGTAGTTACCCTTATTTTTGGCATATATATATTATAAGTTGTTCTCTCTTTAAAATTTTGAGATACAGTTTCTTCTAACATATCAAAATATGTGTATGGCTTTGTTCTACTCTCCTGCCTGATCACATTCTTTCCCTTTTTTTTTTAAATCCTCTTCTTTCTTTTTTCAAACAACTTCTTATCAATTCCTTTTATAAAATTTTTTATAATTTTCATCTTTACAGTCATATTCCATCCCTTCATCGTATTAACCCTTATATTTGTACATATATAAGTTTTTCTTTCTTTAAAATTTTGGGAGGCACTTTCTTCTAACAGACCAAAATACACCCCAAATCTAGTGTGTGGCACTGATCTAGGCACCAGCCTGATCACATTTGATCATATTCTTTTTTTTGTTTTGTTTTGCTCTGTTTTTGTTTGTTTTTACCTTTTTCTTTTTTTTTTCTTTTTCTTTTTTCTTTCTTTCCCTTTCTTTCCCCCCCAGTTTCAGGTCTTTTCTGATTTGTTTAAGGTGTATTTTCTGGGGACGTTGTTACCCTGTTAGCATTTTGTTCTCTCATTCATCTATTCTCCTCTGCACAAAATGACAAGATGGAAAAAATCACCTCAACAAAAAGAACAAGAGGTAGTACCAACTGCCAGGGACCTACTCAATACGGACATTAGTACGATGTCAGATCTAGAGTTCAGAATCATCACTTTAAAGATACTAGCTGGGCTTGAAAAAAATATGGAAGTTATTAGAGAAATCCTTTCTGGAGAAATAAAAGAACTAAAATCTAACCAAGTTGAAATCAAAAAGGCTATTAATGAGGTGCAATCAAAAATGGGGGCCCTAACTGCTAGAATAAATGAGGCAGAAGAGAGAATCAGTAATATAGAAGACCAAATGATGGAAAATAAAGCTGAGAAAAAGAGAGATAAACAACTACTGGATCACAAGGGCAGAATTTGAGAGATAAGCGATACCATAAGACAAAACAACATTAGAATAATTGGGATCCCAGAAGAAGAAGAAAGAGAGAGAGGCACAGAAGGTATATTGGAGCAAATTATAGCAGAGAACTTCCCTAATTTGGGGAAGGAAACAAGCAACAAAATCCAGGAGGAACAGAGAACCCCCCTCAAAATCAATAAAAATAGGTCAACACCCTGACATCTAATAGTAAAACTTACAAGTCTCAGAGACAAAGAGAAAATCCTGAAAGCAGCTTGGGAGAAGAGATATGTAACCTACAATGGTAGAAACATTAGATTGGCAACAGACCTATCCACAGAGACCTGACAGGCCAGAAAGGACTAGCATGATATATTCAGAGCACTAAACGCGAAAAATATGCAGCCAAGAATACTATATCCAGCTAGGCTGTCATTGAAAATTGAAGGAGAGCTAAAAAGCTTCCAGGACAAACAAAAACTAAAGGAATTTGCAAACACAAAACCAGCCCTACAAGAAATCTTGAAAGGGGTCCTCTAAGCAAAGAGAGACCCTAAAAGTAACATAGACCAGAAAGGAACACAGAAAATATACAGTAACAGTCACCTTAAAGGCAATACAATGGCACTAAATTCCTATCTTTCAATAGTTACCCTGAATGTAAATGGGCTAAATGCCCCAATCAAAAGACACAGGCTATCAGATTGGATTAAAAAATAAGACCCATCCATATGCTGTCTGCAAGATACTCATTTTAGACTCAAAGACACCCCCGGATTGAAAGTGAGGGGGTGGAAAACCATTTACCATGCTAATGGACACCAAAAGAAAGCTGGGGTGGCAATCCTTAGATCAGACAAATTAGATTGTAAACCAAAGACTGTAATAAGAGATGAGGAAGGACACTATATCCTACTTAAAGGGTCTATCCAACAAGAAGATCTAACAATTGTAAATATCTATGCCCCTAACATGGGAACAGCCAATTATATAAGGCAATTAATAACAAAAGCAAAGAAACACATCGACAACAATACAATAATAGTGGGGGACTTTAACACCCGCCTCACTAAAATGGACAGATCGTCTAAGCAAAAGATCAACAAGGAAATAAAGACTTTAAGTGACACACTGGACCAAATGGACTTCACAGACATATTCAGAACATTCCATCCCAAAGCAACGGAATACACATTCTTCTCTAGTCCCCATGGAACATTCTCCAGAATAGATCACATCCTAGGTCACAGATCAGGTCTCAACTGGTACCAAAAGATTGGGATCATTCCCTGCCTATTTTCAGACCACAATGCTTTGAAACTAGAACTCAGTCACAAGAGGAAAGTCGGAAAAAACTCAAATACATGGAGGCTAAAGAGCATCCTACTGAAGAATGAATGGGTCAACCAGGAAATTAAAGAAGAATTAAAAAAATTCATGGAAACCAATGAAAATGAAAACACAACTATTCAAAATCTTTGGGATGCAGCAAAGGCAGTCCTAAGAGGAAAGTATATAGCAATACAAGCCTTTCTCAAGAAACAAGAAAGGTCTCAAGTACACAACATGACCCTACACCTAAAGGAGCTGGAGAAAGAACAGCAAATAAAGCCTAAACCCAGCAGGAGAAGAGAAATAATAAAGATCAGAGCAGAAATCAATGAAATAGAAACCAAAACAACAGTAGAACAGATCAATGAAACTAGGAGCTGGTTCTTTGAAAGAATTAACAAGATTGATAAACCCCTGGCCAGACTGATCAAAAAGAAAAGAGAAAGGACCCAAATCAACAAAATCATGAATGAAAGAGGAGAGATCACAACCAACACCAAAGAAATACAAACAATTATAAGAACATATTATGAGCAACTCTATGCCAGCAAATTAGATAACCTGGAATAAATGGATGCATTCCTAGAGATGTATCAACTACCAAAACTGAACCAGGAAGAAAGAGAAAACCTGAACAGACCTATAACCACTAAGGAAATTGAAGCAGTCATCAAAAATCTCCCAAAAAACAAAAGCCCAGGGCCAGATGGCTTCCCAGGGGAATTCTACCAAACATTTCAAGAAGAATTAATACCTATTCTTCTGAAACTGTTCCAAAAAATAGAAATGGAAGGAAAACTTCCAAACTCGCTTTATGAGGCCAGCATTACCTTGATCCCCAAACCAGACAAAGACCCCATCAAAAAGGAGAATTACAGACCAATATCCCTGATGAACATGGATGCAAAAATTCCCACCAAAATACTAGCCAATAGGATCCAACAGTATATTAAGAGGATTATTCACCATGACCAAGTGGGATTTATCCCTGGGCTGCAAGGTTGGTTCAACATCCGCAAATCAATCAATGTGATACAATACATTAACAAAAGAAAGAACAAGAATCATATGATCCTCTCAATAGATGCAGAAAAAGCATTTGACAAAGTACAGCATCCTTTCTTGATCAAAACCCTTCAGAGTATAGGCATAGAGGGTACATACCTCAATATCATAAAAGCCATCTATGAAAAACCTACAGTGAATATCATTCTCAATGAGGAAAAACTGAGAGCTTTCCCCCTAAGGTCAGGAATGCGGCAGGGATGTCCACTATCACCACTGCTATTCAACATAGTATTGGAAGTCCTAGCCACAGCAATCAGACAACAAAAAGAAAGAAAAGGCATCCAAATTGGCAAAGAAGAAGTCAAACTCTCACTCTTTGCAGATGATATGATACTTTATGTGAAAACCCCAAAGATTCCACCCCAAAACTGCTAGAACTCATACAGGAATTCAGTCAAGTGGCAGGATATAAAATCAATGCACACAAATCAGTGGCATTCCTATACACCAACAACAAGACAGAAGAAAGAGAAATTAAGGAGCCGATCCCATTTACAATTGCACCCAAAACCATAAGATACCTAGGAATAAATCTAACCAAAGAGATAAAGGATCTGTACTCAGAAAACTATAAAATACTCATGAAAGAAATTGAGGAAGACACAAAGAAATGGAAAAACGTTCCATGTTCATGGATTGGAAGAACAAATATTGTGAAGATATCAATGCTACCTAGAGCAATCTACACATTCAATGCAATCCCCATCAAAATACCATCCACTTTTTTCAAAGAAATGGAACAAATCATCCTAAAATTTGTGTGGAACCAGAAAAGACCCCGCATAGCCAGAGGAATGTTGAAAAAGAAAAGCAAAGCTGGCAGCATCACAATTCTGGACTTCCAGCTCTATTACAAGCTGTCATCATCAAGACAGCATGGTACTGGCACAAAAACAGACACATAGATCAATGGAACAGAATAGAGAGCCCAGAAAAGGACCCTCAACACTGTGGTCAACTCATCTTGGACAAAGCAGGAAAGAATGTCCAATGAAAAAAAGACAGTCTCTTCAACAAATGTTGTTGGGAAAATTGGACAGCCACAGGCAGAAGAATGAAACTGGACCATTTCCTTACACACAAAATAGACTCCAAATGGTTGAAAGACCTCAATGTGAGACAGGAGTCCATCAAAATCCTAAAGGAGAACACAGGCAGCAACCTCTTTGACCTCAGCTGCAGCAACTTCTTCCTAGAAACATCGCCAAAGGCAAGGGAAGCAAGGGCAAAAATGAGCTATTGGGACTTCATCAAGATAAAAAGCCTTTGCACAGCAAAAGAAACAGTCAAGAAAACCAAAAGACAATGGACAGAATGGGAGAAGATATTTGCAAATGACATATCAGATAAAGGGCTAGTATCCAAAATCTATAAAGAACTCATCAAACTCAACACCCAAAGACAAAGAATCCAATCAAGAAATGGGCAGAAGACATGAACAGACATTTTTCCAAAGAAGACATCCAAATGGCCAACAGACATGAAAAAATGCTCAACATTGCTCAGCATCAGGGAAATCCAAATCAAAACCTCAATGAGAGACCACCTCACACCAGTCAGAATGGCTAAAATTAGCAAGTCAGGAAACGACAGATGTTGGCGGGGATGCGGAGAAAGGGGAACCCTCCTACACTGTTGGTGGGAATGCAAGCTGGTGCAGCCCCTCTGGAAAACAGTATGGAGGTTCCTCAAAAAGTTGAAAATAGAGCTACCCTACGACCCAGCAACTGCACTACTGAGTATTTACCCCAAAGATACAAATGTAGGGATCCGAAGGGGTACGTGAACCCCGATGTTTATAGCAGCAATGTCCACAATAGCCGAACTGTGGAAAGAGCCAAGATGTCCATCGAAGGATGAATGGGTAAAGAAGAGGTGGTATATATATACAATGGAATATTATGCAGCCATCAAAAGGAATGAGATCTTGTCATTTGCAACGACGTGGATGGAACTGGAGGGTGTTATGCTCAGCGAAATAAGTCAAACAGAGAAAGACATGTATCATATGACCTCACTGATATGAGGAATTCTTAATCTCAGGAAACAAACTGAGGGTTGCTGGAGTGGTGGGGGGTGGGAGAGATGGGGTAGCTGGGTGATAGACATTGGGGAGGGTATTGCTATGGTGAGCGCTGTGAATTGCACAAGACTGTTGAATCACAGATCTGTACCTCTGAAACAAATAATGCAATATATGTTTAAAAAAAAAAGAAGATAGCAGGAGGGGAAGAATGAAGGGGGGGAAATCAGAGGGGTAGACGAACCATGAGAGATAATGGACTCTGAAAAATAAACTGAGGGTTCTAGAGGGGAGGGGGGTGGGAGGATGGGTTAGCCTGGTGATGGGTATTAAAGAGGGCACGTTCTGCATGGAGCACTGGGTGTTATGCACAAACAATGAATCATGGAACACTACATCAAAAACTAATGATGTAATGTATGGTGATTAACATAACAATAAAAAAGTAAAAAAAATATTATACCACTTTACATATAGTTTAAGAATATTACAACAGCATACTTTCATTTTTCTATTTCTGAACATTGTGGTATTGTCAGACATTTAATTTCAGCATATTTTGTAAATCCTAACATACATTTTAGTATTTTTGCTTTTGCTTTAATGAGTGAACTGTCTTTTAAAGAGAGTTAAGTAATAATAATGAATTTTATATTTATGCATGTAGTTTTCAAATCTGGTGCTCCTCTTTCTTTGTGTACATTCATATTTCTTTCTGGCATCATTTTCTTTCTGCCCAAAGGACTTCCTTAACTTTTTTTGTGTGTGTGTGGTGACATTCAGTTGGTAATAAAAATTTTCACTTGTTTATGCCTGAAAATGTCTTTATTTCACCTTTGCAAGATATATTTTCTAGGTATGGAATTCAAGGTTGTTTGACAGTTTTTTTCTTTCCCTCAGTACTTTAAAAATATGGTTTCACTTTCTTTTGAGTTTCATTGATTCTGATGAGAAATCTCCTATCATCCTTATCTTGTTGCTCTGTATGAAATATGCCTTTTATCTCTTGCTGCTTTGAAATTTTCTCTTAAGTTCTGGCTTTAAGTAATTTGATTATGATGTGCCTTCTTGTAGTTTCCTTCATGTTTCTTGTGCTGGGCTTTACTGGGGTACTTGGACTTCAATATAGTTTTATAGTTTTTATCAGCTTTGGAAAAAATTTGGCTATTATTTTTCAATTTTAAAGATTTCTGCCCTTCATCTTCCTTTTTCAGACTGAAAAAATACATGTTAGGCACCTTGAAATCACCAGATACCTCACTAATCCTCAGCTCATTTTGAAAATCTTTTTCCTTTCTATGTTTTATGTTGGATAGTTTCCTCAAATTTACTAATGTTTTCTTTTGCAATGTCTAGCATATTGTTAATTCCACCCATTATATTTTCTATCTCAGACATTGTAGTTATCATCTCTTGAAGTATGGAAATTTAAAAAAGTTTTCCCTAACTCTGACATGTTAACTACTTCTCTAGTTTCTGGAACATATAGAATATAGTTATGATAATGTCCTTGTCTACTAATCCTATCATCCATATCATTTATGGGTTACTTTTTTTTTTATGGGGTAGCCACAAGATTAGTTTTATTTTATTTTTTAAATTTTATTTAAATTCAATTAATTAACATATATGTGTTATTAGTTTCAGAGGTAGAGTTTAGTGATTCATCAGTTGCATGTAACACCCAGTGCTCATTACATCATGTGCCCTCCTTAATGCCCATCCCCCAGTTACCCCATCCCCTCACCCTCTTCCCCTCGAGCAACCCCCAGTTTTTTTCCTATAGTTAAGAGTCTCTTATGGTTTGTCTCCCTCTCTGATTTCATCTTATTTTATTTTTACCTCCCTTCCCCCATGATCCTCTGTTTTGTTTTTTAAGTTCTAATCATATGATAATTATCTTTGATTGACTTATTTGGCTTAGCATAATATCTTCTAGTTCTATCCATGTTGTTGCAAATGGCAAAATTTCATTTTTTTTTATGGCTGAATCATATTCCATTGTACATATATGCTACGTCTTCTTTATTCATTATCTGTTGATGGTCATCTGGGCTCTTTCCATAGTTTGGCTATTGTGGACATTTCTACTATAAACATTGGGGTGCAGGTGTCCCTTTGGATCACCATGTTTGTATCTTTTGAGTAAATACCTAGTAGTGCAATTGCTGGGTCATAAGATAGCTCTATTTTTAACTTTTTGCGGAACCTCCATACTGTTTTCCAGAGTGGCTATACCAGCTTATATTCCCACAAACAGTGTAAGAGGGTTCCCTTTTCTCTGTATCCTTGCCAATACCTGTTATTTCCTGACTTACTAATTTTAACCATTCTGACTAGTCTAAGGTGGTATCTGATTGTGGTTTTGATGTGATTTGTATGGGTGGGTTTTTATTCAGATTTATTATTTTCTTTATTAACATATTTTCCTGCTTCTTTGCATGCCTGATAATTTTTAAATTTTTTTATTAAACTATAGTTGACATAATACAACATTATATTAGCTTTAGGTGTATAACGTGCAATGGTCACCATGATAAGTATAGTTACCACCTGTCATCATACATAGTTATTACAAGTTATTGACTATATACCCTATGTTGTACCTTTCATTCTTTTTACTTATTTATTTTATAACTGGAAGTTTGTACCTCTTTATCCCCTTCACCTATTTTGCTCATCTTCCCACTCCCTTCCTTCTGACAGCCAACAGTTTGTTCTCTGTATTTGTGAGTCTATTTATGTTTTTTGTTTGTTTATTTGTTTTGTTCCCTAGATTCCATATGTAGGTGAAATTATGTGGTATTTGTCTTTCTCTGTCTGACTTATTTCAGTTAGCATAATACTCTCTAGGTACATGCATGTTTTTGTAAATGTGAAGATCTTACTTTTTTTATGGCTGAATAATATTCCATCATACACACACACACACACACACACACACACACACACACACCCCACATCTATCAATGGACACTTAGGCTGCTTCCATATCTTGGTTATTTTAAATAATGCTGCAATAAACATAGGGGAGTATATATCGTTTCAAATTAGTATAAATTTTTATTGGCTGTCATAAGTTCTAAATTTTATCTTGCTGTATGCTAACTACTATAAATATCCTTGAGCTTTGTTCTAGAACACAGTAAGTTACTTGGAAACAATTGATTCTTTTGGTAGTTAATGTTACAGCAATGTTTGGCTTAGGACTAAATTTGCTCTACTACTTAGGCAAAAACCCTTCTGGGTACTCTGCCTGATGTTCTTTCAGTTATTAGGTTTTCTAGGCTGGTGGCAACAGGTACTATTCTCATCCTCTGTCAGTGCTGGGTACTGTTTCCTCTAATCATTTCTGGTGTGTTTTCCCTCTGGCCTTTAATAGTGTCCTCCCCTGCATGTGCTGATCAGTACTCAGCTGAAGATTTCAGTAGGATCCTTTGCAGATATTCAAGTTCTCTCTTTGTTCAACTTTATCCTCTCCAGTACTCTGTTCTGTAAGCTCTAGCCATTTTAGCCCTCAGATTTCCAGTTACATCTTTTCAACTCAGGAAGGCTGCCTGTTTTTGTCTGGGGTGTGGCCTGGAAACTCTCTTCAGGCCATTAGCAGGGCAATTATAGAATTAGCCTTGTTTGTTCTTGTTGCTCAGGGATCACTTTGTTTTGTTGTCTATATTCAATGTCTTAGAAAGCATTGTTTTGTATATTTTTCCTAGTTTATTGTTGTTTTGGAGGGACAGTAGGTATGACCTCTGTTACTCTATTTCAGTAGTGAGAGTCCTAGTTGCTTTCTACTCCTCTTTCATAAGTCATTCTTTTTTCTTTTCAGACCTCTGATTCAGAGGGTGGTTAATCCTTCTTTGCAGTTCATGTCAGGAAATAACACTGGTATATATAAGGTTCTTCTCTTATTTTAATTTTCCACATTTTTATTCTGATCTCTACTCTCAGTTCTTTCCCTCCCATAGGTAACCATTTTAACAAGTTAATTTGTATATTTTTGTTGGAATTTGTGCATATATGTATTGTTAGATTTTGAAGTATATTTTACAGTTATAGAAATGGTATTAAGATATAAATCATTTTTTTTTACTTAGCACTATGCCTTTAAGATGCATCAATATCCCATGTATGCATGTAATCTACTGCTGCTCTCTGCTCGATAGTAAACCTTATATGCATCTACCACATTTATGTATTTATTCTCCCAGAGATTAACACTTAGATTTACTTCTATATCCTGTCCCCGAATAATGCTATGATGAATATCCTTGTACATTTTCCCTTATAGACTCGAGTGAGAAAACTGTCATAGTTTTCCCCTTATGGAATCTAAGTTTTCATGTGTTCTCTCTCCCCACTCCCACAGAGTAAAACTCTTCTTTAATAACCCAAATTCTCATTCAGTTAATGTACCTTGTTCAAAATTCAGGTAATCTGGATGATGCTTGTTTTTCTCCATGAGGCCTTAGCTTCTTATAGTTTACTGATGAACAAATAAAGGGCAAAGTAACTTCATCCCAGTACTTCACACTCAGTATAAAATAATGAATTAATGTGATGGCTGATTGTCTCAAGGAATTCCTTCTCCTTTTTCTCCTTCAGTAGTGGAGTTTTACATGGGGGACATAACCAGTCAGCTACAGACCACATTTTCTAAATTCCCCTGCAGCTAGGTTCAGACAAGTGACAAAATTTGGGTCAATTAAATATATGTAAAAGGTAATGTGTGTACCTTCTGTGATACCCCCTTAAAGATAGCATGCTTACTCTGGACTTGTAGCTAGCAAGGCATTCATAACAATTTGGGCACAGAAAAAGAGGTTACAATCACGTATTAAGGATAACCATTCTACCTGACCCGCCTAAGACCTTAGGTTGCTTCTAGAGTCCACTTTATTTGGAATATTAGCTCAGAACAAAATAAATTTCTATTTTGGTATCTTTTATGATAAAAGCTTAGCCTATAGCTTTACTAATACAAGTAAGAAAAATACAATTAGAATGAAAACTCCCACTTGGAAAGCAAAGAATGAGAAATACCAAAGGTCATCAAATCTTGCTGGGCATGAATTATAAGACTCCCTGTCCTGGGAGTAGAGCAGGTTCCTTGCTTAGCAGAGCTGGCTGCCCTTGCTTCTGCCCTCTGGAAGTAAGTTCATTGTGCATTTTCCCTTGTGTTGCCCTCTGGGTTTTTTTTTTTTTTCCCCCTTTCCATGGGTCTCTATATATATGTCTAGAATCAGTATTAGGAAGTGTGCCTTTTTTGGAACTGCACAATCTTCGCAGCCCAGTTCTGTTAGTGCAAGTTTGGGGCCCAAGTGTGGCTTTAAGGATTGAACAGTTTTATAGTTCTAAGAGTTTCGCTTTTTGCGTTAATATAATGCTCCACAAACTAAATAGCTTTCAATTTTTGAGTTTCTAATCAATTCCATGTAAAAATTCACACACCCAATGATCTCTTCAGATTGTAGTTTTTATATCTTCCAAATCTCTTTTAGGTTTTAGCTTTTGTGCTCATAACTCAGTCAATTTAGTGATAGCTGTATTGAGGCCATTTGCAAAGACTGTCTGGTATAGGGAAGCACCATTCTTAATCTGATTTTTGCCACTAGATTATCTCTCATTCTCGAGTTGATGAGAACAGTTAATGGAAGGTTCTTGAGAAAGTCTCTGAGTATCAATCTCCTGCCTGCTGTTTGGGGATACAGAATCAGTTGACTTTTCTAAAATAGCCAAACCCTAAATTCGTCTTAGTCAATACTCAGTCCTTATGGTTATGATGTGGAAGTTTCACATATCATTTCTGCTCACAAGTCACTGCCCTGAACTTGGTCTTTTGCTCATACCTAGCTACAAGGCAGCAATTATCCCAGCTGAAATTCACAGTGTTCTATTACTAAAAAGAAGAGAAGATATATACATAGTACAGATAGCAGTCCTTGCAACATATGCAGATTAGAAAAAGAAATAAAACTGTTATTGTTTTCAGAGACAATAATTTGTCTATATAGAAATTTCAAATAATTTATTATCTATATAATTAGAAATAATGAGAGGGTTTATCTAAGTCGTTGAAGAACAATGTATAGAAATTATTTACATTTCTATACTCTATCAACAAAGCATCAGAAAATAATATTAAAAAAATAAAATTTACAATAGCAAAATTAAAAAAAGATATTTAGATATAAATCTAGCCAAATATATGTAAAAACACTGTGGAGAAGATTATAAAACTTGATTGAAAGACATTAGTGTTCAATGATCATAAAAAGAAATCCTCAGTACTTATAAAAGATATCAGTTCTTCTCAAATTGATTTACAATGTAGTCTAAACACAAATCCCAACAATATTTTGAGTGGGATATAACAGACTGATTTTATAATTTATATGGAAATTACAAGGGTTAAGAATAGCCAAAATACTAAAGGAGAAAAAGAAGGTGGAAGGATTTGCCTTAGTAGATGCCAAGTTTTAATATAAAATTGTGGTGATTAACACTCTGTGGTATTGGTGCCAGAATAGACAAATTGTCCAATGAAACAAGACAGAGTCCTGAAACAGATTGACGAATATATAGCACACAAGAGCCTTGCAGATCAACTGGAAGAAAGGAGAGACTATTCCATAATGGTTCTGGGACAATTGATTCTCCACACTAAAAAAAAAAAAAAAAGACATTAATCTCCACTGTACCAAGAGCACAAAAATTAATTCCAGATTGATTAAAGACTTAAATATGAAAGTCAATCTTTGAAACTGTTAAGAGAAAATGTGGGAGAATATATTTTAGACCTTGGGGTAGAGAAATATCTCTTTAAAAAGGCAAAAATTACTAACCAAGAGAGAAATCAATTTTATTACAGTAGAACTTAGAATTTCTGTTCATCATAAGTCACACTGAAGAAAGAGGAAAGAGAACCTATATACCAGAAAAAGTTATTTGCAACACATGTGATTGAAAACACATCTGTATCTATAAATATAAAAAACCCACAAACCAACAAGAAAAAAACCCAAATAATGCAATAAATAAACTGGCAAAATACACAGAAGAGAAAATATGAATGGTGAGAAAGCATTTAAAATTATTTTTGAACTCATTAATAAATCAGAGAAATATGAATCAAGACTATAATAAGTACGTCTATTAAATAGGCAAAAATCAAGAAATCTGACAATACTCAACGTAAGAGAAAATGTGTTAATAGAAACTCTTATGTACTCCAGTAGGTATGTATCATATGACCTCACTGATATGAGGAATTCTTAATCTCAGGAAACAAACTGAGGGTTACTGGAGTGG
>NC_058413.1:84931381-84941419 GCF_002201575.2 Neomonachus schauinslandi | reverse complement strand
TTGCTGGAGTGGGGGGTGGGGTGGGAGGGATGGGGTGGCTGGGGGAGAGACATTGGGGAGGGTATGTGCTATGGTGAGTGCTGTGAATTGTGCAAGACTGTTGAATCTCAGATCTGTACCTCTGAAACAAATAATGCAGTATATGTTAAGAAAAAAAAAAAAAGAAGAAGAAGAAGGTAGCAGGAGGGGAAGAATGAATCGGGGGAAATCAGAGGGGTAGACGAACCATGAGAGACGATGGACTCTGAAAAACAAACAGGGTTCTAGAGGGGAGGGGGGTGGGAGGATGGGTTAGCCTGGTGATGGGTATTAAAGAGGGCACGTTCTGCATGGAGCACTGGGTGTTATATGCAAACAATGAATCATGGAACACTACATCAAAAACTAATGATGTAATGTATGGGGATTAACATAACATAATAATAAAAAATAAATTAAAAAAACACCCAGTGCTCCATGCAGTACATGGTGGGGAGGGGGGTGGGGGATGGGGTAATTGGGTGATGGGTATTAAAGAGGGCACGTTCTGCATGGAGCACTGGGTGTTATGCACAAACAATGAATCATGGAACACTACATCTAAAACTAATGATGTAATGTACGGTGATTAACATAACATAAAAAATAGTATGTGAATCTAAAAGTATTTTGGAAAATAATTTGACATTTGTGAATTTGAACATTTATGTAGTTTATTTCCCATCAATCCGAGGTATGTATTCTACAAAACCTCCTCACCTATACAGTAGGAGACATACAAGATTATTCATAGCAATATTTTCCGTAATATAAAAAAATACCTGGAAACATCCTAAGTACTTATTCACAGAACTATACCTATATATAACAACTTGGATAAATATCGGTGATAAAATGAGTCTTTAGAACAGTGCTTCTCAAACTTTAATATGTGGGCATCTTGTTAAAATGAAGATTCTCATGGACTCTGGGAAACAATCTGAGGGTTTCAGAGGGGAGGTGGGTAGGGAGGTGGGGTAGCCCGGTGATGGGTTTTTTTTTTTTAAAGATTTATTTATTTATTTATTTGAGAGAGAGAGAATGAGAGAGAGCAAGCACATGAGAGGGGGGAGGGTCAGAGGGAGAAGCAGACTCCCTGCCGAGCAGGGAGCCCGATGCGGGACTCGATCTGAGGACTCCAGGATCATGACCTGAGCCGAAGGCAGTCACTTAACCAACTGAGCCACCCAGGCGGCCCCGGTGATGGGTATTAAGGAGGGCGTGTGTTATAATGAGCACTGGGTGTTATACGCCAATAATGAATCATTGAACACTACATAAAAAACTAATGATGTACTATATGGTGACTAGCTTAACACAGTAAAAATTAATATTAAAAAAATGAAGATTCTCACGTAGTGAATCTGGGCTAGTGCCCCAGATTCTGCATTTCTAACAAAATTGTGGGTAATGCTGCTGCTGCTGGACCACAGATCACATTTTGATTAGTAAGGTCCTAGGACTACATATGGTAAACATCTTCTTTATGAGCACAAAACCAAGCTACATCAAACAGTTTGTTATGTGGGTAAACAGTACATACATATGGGATAAATTAACAAATAAGGCAAATATAAAATTCAGTGTAGTGGTTACTATATGGGGGAAAAGGACTGGGAGAAGTGTATTACATGCAAGGTATTGGTAGTGTTATAGTTCTTAAGTTGTATAGTGGATCATGGATTTATTATATTGACTAGCTCTATAATCTTGACCTCAACCTTTTGATAATCATTCATAATCAGTAAAAAGTAGGTTCAGATTAGTAAACATTTTAAGTCCTCACTATGTACCAGAATCACTTAGGGAGATTTAAAAAGCACCAATACCTACTACCAATCACCAGATCTTCTGAATTAATTGGACGAGGCAGAAAATCAGGTATTGGTGTTTACTGAAAGAGTGCCACATAGGGCTAATGTGTACCACTGTAATAGAGCACCTCTAATGTCCCTCTTAATGCTAATTGTCTGCAACTGGAACATACAAAAATTTTTTTCTTATTAACCAGACATTTTGGGAGGGGTTTCCTGCTTCAGCTTAAATATTATGTTCCTTGGTAATTAAAATAGGGATCTTTAAACTGTAATCTTCCTGACCAATAGGAGTTGTGTCATCTTGTTCACTATTTTTTTTTTTAAAGATTTTATTTATTTATTTGACAGAGAAAGAGACAGCGAGAGAGGGAACACAAGCAGGGGGAGTGGGAGAGGGAGAAGCAGGCTTCCCGCAGAGCGGGGAGCCCGATGCGGGGCTCGATGCAGGGCTCGATGCGGGGCTCGATCCCAGGACCCTGGGATCATGACCTGAGCCGAAGGCAGACGCATAACGACTGAGCCACCCAGGCGCCCCCATCTGGTTCACTATTGTTTCCCTACTGTCTGGTACAGTGCCCAGCAGAGTTGTCACTTAATGCATGTAGGAAGGTGTCAATGAATGATGGTTCACTGAATATTAACCAAAAGTTTCCTCCAAGCCAACTGTCATCTCCCTTAAAGGCTCCCACAGCAATTTACATTTACTGCATTAAGGCTCTACTACTTGGTACAAATGATTGTTTGCAGGTCTGTCTCTCCTACTGCACTGTGAGTTCCTCAAAGGCCAGGGTCAGGGTTGTGTTATTTTTAGACCCTCAGAGATTAGTTCAGTGCTTCAAAACTATTTAGTGAAGTAATAGAGAAATGATTTTTTTGAAAAAAAATTTACAATGTATTATGACCCTTTGCTACTTCAGTTCTGGTCATAATTTGATTGTTCAGGAGTCAGGATCTCAGAAGCATTAATCTGGAGAGATTTGCTATTCAAGCTCTGCAGAAAATAGACCTAATATTTTAGAGAGGTTTTATGTTCACAGAAAAATTGAGCAGAAAGTTAAGAGTGTTCCCATATGCTCTCTGGCCCCACACATGCACAACCTTCCTCACTATTGGTATCCTGCACCTGAGTGATACATTTGATGTAACTGATGAAACTACACTGACATTATTATCACCCAAAGTTCATAGTTTGCATTAGGGCTCATTCTTTGTGTTGTGCTTTTGATGGGTTTGACAAATGTATAATGACATGTACCCACTATGATAATATCATATAGAATAATTTCCCTGCCCTAAAAATCCTTTGTGCTGCACCCATTTATGCCTCCTGGAGACCACAGATCTTTGTATTGTCTTCATAGTTTTACCTTTTCCAGAATGTCATATATGGATAGTCCTCAACTTACAATGGGGTTATGCCCAATAAAGTCATTGTAAATTGAAAATATTGTAAGATGAAATTGTATTTAATATACCTAACCTATTGAATATCATAACTTGATCTACCCTACCTTAAACATACTCAGAATACTTACATTAGTCTACAGTTGGGCAAAAATCATCTTGCACAAAGCTTATTTTATAATAAAGTGTTAAATGTCTCATATAATTTATTGAATACTATACTGAAAGTGAAAAACAGAATGGTTTATGAGTATGGAATGGTTGTACATGAATGGGTTGTTTTCTCTTATGATTGTGTGGTTGGCTGGGAGCTGCTGCTGCCCACCATCCTGAGATAGGAATGTACCACATATTACTAACCCAGGAAAAGATCGAAATTAAAAATCTGGAGTATGGCTTCTACTGAATTCATAACATTTTCATACCATCATGAAGTCAAAAATTCGTAAGTCAAACCATCATAAGCCAGGGATTGCCTGTATTCAGACTGGTCTTTTTTCATGTAGTAATATACACTGAAGGTTCATCTATGCCTTTTCATGGCTTGAGAGCTCATTTCTTTTTAATATTGAATAATATTCCATTTTCTGAATGTACCACAATTTATCCATCACCTTGTCAAAGGCATCTTGGCTGCTTCCAAGATTTGGTAATTATTAACAAAGGTGCTATAAACTTCTGTGTGCAAGTTTTTGTGTGAACATAAGCTTTCTACTCCTTTGGGTAAACACAAAGGAGTGTGATTGCTGGATCATGTTGTAAGAGTATGTTTATTTTGCCAACCTATCTTCCAAAGTGGCTATACCATTTTGCAATCTCACCAGCAATGAATGAGAGTTCCTATTGCTCCACATCCTCCCCAGCATTTGGTATTGTTAGTGTGCTGGAGTTTGGTCATTCTAATAGGCATATATCTCATGATTGTTCTGATTTGCATTTCCCTAATGACATATGATGTGGGGCATCTTTTCATATGTATTATTTATCATCTGTATCTCTTCTTTGGTGAGGTATCTGGGATTCAGGTCTTTTGCCCATGTTTTAATTGGTTGTTCATTTCCTTGTTGTTGAGTTTTATGATTTTCGTATATTTTGAGTAGTAGTCCTTTATCAGATATATCTTTTAAAATATTTTCTTCCAGTCTTTGGATTGTCTTCTCAATCTCCTGACAGATTTCTAAAAATGGAACTTTGATATCAATCTGAAATTTGATTATTTGCACTTGACACCAAAAATGGAGAAAAAAGGGCCTAGTTAATTGAGGCTTTAGGTTCATATTGTCCTGGTTGATTGAGGCTTTATAATCTTTGATTTTGGCAGGCATTGGCACACCCATTATTTCCCCATCCTTTAAGTGTGGGTAAAACAAAAAGACTGTGATACCTCACACCTCCCCAACTTTGTGCTTGATCCCGTTTTATCTCCCCTTACCTGGTCCAACTACCAATGGCCCAAATCCTAGGAGAATAGGAATGACAATGAGGCCCCTCCCTTTTCTCTCCCACAATACTCTAGACTTTTTTGGTGGTTGATAACCTCTGAAAAGGAATTAAATGGACAGAAATAGAGAGATAGACTTGACTCAGCTAAGAGACAAGTTGCACTGTATATTCCTCCCTAGCAGTCTATTAACTAATCACTCAGTGGATAAAAGATTTCTTTGGAGCTCAAGTTAGAGAGAGAGAGAGTGAGAGAGAGATTTGTAAATGTGCCCAGTCTTTACACTTGGGGCTCCTTGGGAGGTGAAAGAGGATCCACAGAACTAAATTCTTTGTGAAGGAGAGGAGATTTTGATGACTGACAGGCAAGAGGCTGTGGATATTTGGCTTTGTTCTGGTCTGTAAACAGAGCAAATAGCTGTGGGAAATTTCCTTAAAAAGCAGTCTGGCCTTGTAAGAGGGGACCCTGGAGACCTAGGTTATGTCTTCTGGATTTCTCTGGGAAGCAGAAGAGATGACAAGGTCTCTGAGAGCAAAGGGAAAGGGCCTGGGGAGGACAGTTTCTGAGTGTCCGAGAAGGATCACCAAGTGTAGCTCTGGGGGGGTTCCAGTCCATTCCTCCTCCTGTTCCACTGGTCCCACAGTACACCTTGCCTAACTAACTCTTTACTCTGATGTTCAAGGCCCTATGTAACTTGTTGCAGTTCATCTTTCCACCTAACTATATTTCCTTATATTGTCCTGTGTGAATTCTATCCTGCAGAGACTTTCCTCCCCACTGTCTTCCTAACATGCACGATGCTTCCATTTCTGGCTCCTTTTGTCTCTGTTGGCCTTTAACCCTCCTCCCTGGTCCCCGTCTTTTTTCCTGTCATTTTGCCCAAAGGGAAATAAAGAACACAAGCATACTAGAAAAAGAAGTTCGGAAAAACTTTTCCAAAGTTTTTCCAAAGCTTTGGAAAACAGCTTTAAGCATGTATAGGTACACTGATGTTGCAAGAGGAACTGGGAATTTATTGTCCTCTACCTTTAGGCAGAATCCCACTGAAATCATTGCCAGGAACACCAAATTCTCAAAAAATGCCCTCTGGAAATTTCAATAACATGCAGTTTTAAGAGACGACACATAGTGTTCTGGTTAAGAGCACAGGTTCTGGGCGCCTGGGTGGCTCAGTTGGTTAAGTGACGGCCTTCGGCTCAGGTCATGATCCTGGAGTCCCTGGATCGAGTCCCGCATCGGGCTCCCTGCTCAGCGGGGAGTCTGCTTCTCCCTCTGACCCTCCCCCCTCTCATGTGCTCTCTCTCTCTCATTCTCTCTGTCTCAAATAAATAAATAAAATCTTAAAAAAAAAAAAAGAGCACAGGTTCTTGGTAAGGTAACTAGATCTGATTTCATTGCCACAATTTGAAAACTCTCTGCCTTTGGCCAGGCCACCAAATCTCAGTTTTCTCATGTGAAGATAGTGCTAGCATTTACTTCCTACGATTGTAATAAGGGCTAAGCCATATATGTAAAATACTTTAGAATCTGGTACATAGCAAGTGCTATAGAATACATAAATGTTTGCTATTACTTTTAATGAGAAGCTAAAAGTTTGTTTTTTTTCCTAGACCACATTCTTTAGGCTCTTGTCAATCTTTACATTTTCATATTCACCCTGGTTAGGGAGGTGTGTCGGGGAGGGGGGGCAAAGATGAAGTGAAAATCCTTCTAGACATCAAGTTTGGTGCTCAGCCCCAGGATAGACAGTGAACATGGGAGGCTTGTGCTGGCTATCAACAGGTTTCCCACGAGTCTCCTCTTCACATTACCATCCAGACAAAGCCGTTTTCCTGCTGCAAGCTGCAGCTCAGGTTTGTCTTCTGTAGCTGTCTGCAGTAAGGACTTGTCAGGGATGAAATGAAAAATTTTATCATTATTGCTAATTTTTCTCCATGTCTCAGTCATTGAAGGTTTCACATTCAGGGCCATTTGGGTGTCATTAATGCATCAGGTTTAAAGAGGAAAGATGATGAATCGTGAATGTTTATGAGAAAACGGCAGCAATTATGATGATGGTAATGAAGAGGGAAGTGAAGAGATTGGCCCACTGGGATATTTCTCCTGAGCCTAGGACGATGGAGGAGAGTGCACCAGTGGACTTGGGCATTACCATCACACCACGATGGATGGAGCGTCTTACTCAACAGCCCTTCCAGATTCATTATTTTTTAGACATATGCCTTGTGGAACCAGGTTTGCAAGTTTTACATAGAGTGAACAGCTATTTCTTATGTTAAGTTATTTCAGCTGTAGAATAGAGAATTGTTGAAATAAATGGCTGGAGAATTCAAATTGCATTCATTCTTGACATTGGAACTGACAAATAGCTTCATTCCCCCACTGAAATGGAAAGTTTATTACTCTGAGACACAGGAGGGTAGGAGAGAGAGGGCACCTACATTTTATTTTACTGTATCTCTTCTAAGATGCTGTGATAGAGTAAAATAAAATGCTTTTCTGAAATCCTACTGGGACCCATCCCTTGCCCCATTCTCCGCATTTGACTGGAAATAAACCCAGTTAAAATAGATTAATTTATAACCAGGATAAAACCCAATCTGACACCTGGTTATTACTGCATGAGCATGGGGTTGTCAGGTGGAAGGAAGCTGGTAGGTGGTGGAAGTGGCATGAGAACTCAGCATCCTGATGGGTTGAGCTGGAGCACCTGCCAGTCTGAACCTGCCCACAGGGTGCTGGGCATTTCTAAAGAGAAATAATTGATGCTGGGGTTGGATGTATGGGGTCTGAAGGACAGTTTTTTCAGAGCCCTGGAAACTGTTCACTTGAAAACGAAAGACTTCTTGACATTTCCTCACTATTGGATGCCTTTCACCTCCTTACCATCAGGAATCACTGCAAGGAGAGATGCAATGAATGTGGTGTTCAATGAAGCCACGAACACGGCGAGGCATATGGAAGCTGCTGGCTTGCTGGGGTTGCTGGGCTAGACTCACCTGAGCACTCCTGTTGTGAGAATCAGCCTGATCCCTCTGATGGTGTCGTCAGAGGAAATGGGACACAGCTGCTCATTCTCTTGATGCTATCCCTTCCTGTCTTAAAGTCCTTGATCACTACATCTCCTTACCTTTTCTTCTTGAACTTGTCAGAGGCCTGCACATCTAACAGACTTCATGAATTATAACTTACCCAGTTCTACACTGGAGAACAGCCACTCCATTAAACTCTGTTGACATAATGCTGATCATTAATTTATGAAAGCCTGATGAAAGGCCTTCCGAGCCCTGGCATTGTCCATATGGAAATCATAGATTTCTTCTTCATGTCTCCTCAACATCATGAGCCCTTTATTCTCCCACTTTCCAGCCAGAATCTCCAGGGCAGAGAGTGGTAATCAGTGCAGCCATATGTGTGACACTTGTAGGTATTTCTGGCCACTTCAAAGTTTGAACTATGATAGCAGGAGAGCAGGGCAAGACCCTGGGAGCCAAGACTATGTTGGAGATGGAATTTGGCCCTGACCATTCAAGCACAACATGGCCCAGGACTTCTGGGGCCCCCTCTTCCACAAGGCTTGAGAGGAGTCTTCTGCAGTTGTGGGGCTCAAAAAAGCATATGAGCAGATGCTCATATACTTATTGGTGTGTCCAGTTTACTTAAGAAAAGCTCTTTCTTAGATGACCTCACTTTAGTCCCCCAGTAGAACTTGCACTGTTTCTTTTAATTTAAATTCAGTTGGCCAATATATAGTACATCATTAGTTTTTTTTAAAGATTTTATTTATTTATTTGACAGAGAGAGACAAAGTGAGAGAAGGAACACAAGCAGGGGGAGTGGGAGAGGGAGGAGCAGGCTTCCCGCTGAGCAGGGCTCCATCCCAGGATCCTGGGATCATGACCTGAGCAGAAGGCAGACACTTAATGACTGAGCCCCCCACCCCAGTACATCATTAGTTTTTGATGTAGTGTTCAATGATTCACTAGTTGCATATAACACCCAGTGCTCATCACATCATGTGCCCTCCTTAAGGCCCATCACCCTGTTACCCCATCCTCCTACCCACTTACCTTTCGGCAACCCTTAGTTTGTTTCCCAAAGTCAAGAGTCTCTCATGGTTTGTCTCCTTCTCTGATTTCTTCCCATTCAGTTTTCCCTCCCTTCCCCTATGATCCCCTCTGCTATTTCTTATATTATACATATGAGTGAAACATATGATGATTGTCTTTCTCTGCTTGACTTATTTCACTTAGCATAATACCCTCCGGCTCCACCCATGTCAATGTAAATGGTAGGTATTCATCCTCTCTGATGGCTGAGTAATATTCCATTGTATATACGAATCACATCTTCTTTATCCATTCATCTGTTGCAGGACATCTTGGCTCCTTCCACAGTTTGACTATTGTGGACATTGCTGCTATGAACATTGGGGTGCAGGTGCCCCTTCTTTTTACTACATCTGTATCTTTGGGATAAATACCCAATAGCACAATTGCTGGGTCATAGGGTAGCTCTATTTTTAACTTCTTGAGGAACCTCCATACTGTTTTCCAGAGTGGCTGTACCAGCTTTCATTTCCACCAACAGTATAAGAGGGTTCCCCTTTCTCCACATCCTTGCCAACATTTGTTGTTCCCTGTCTTGTTAATTTTAGCTATTCTAACCGGTGAAAGGGGGTAGCTCATTGTCACACTGATTTCTTTTCTTTTTCTTTTTTTTTATTATGTTATGTTAATCACCATACATTACATCATCAGTTTTTGATGTAGTGATCCATGATTCATTGTTTGCGTATAACACCCAGTGCTCCATTCAATACGTGCCCTCTTTAATACCCATCACCAGGCTAACCCATCCCCCCACTTCCCTCCCCTCTAGAACCCTCAGTTTTTGTCAGAGTCCATAGTCTCTCATGGTTCATCTCCCCCTCCAATCCCCCCACCCTTCGTTTTTCCCTTCCTGCTATCTTCTTCTTCTTCTTTTTTTAAACATATAATGTATTATTTGTTTCAGAGGTACAGGCCTATGATTCAACAGTCTTACACAATTCACAGTGCTCACCATAGCACATACCCTCCCCAATGTCTATTACCCAGCCCCCCCATCCCTCTCACCCCCCACCACTCCAGCAATCCTCAGTTTGTTTCCTGAGATTAAAAATTCCTCATAACAGTAAGCTCATATGATACATGTCTTTCTCTGATTGGCTTATTTCGCTCAGCATAATACCCTCCAGGTCCATCCACGTCATTGCAAATGGCAAGATTTCATATTTTTGATGGCTGAGTAGTATTCCATTGTGTGTGTGTATATATATATATATATATATATATATATATATATATATATATATAT
>NC_058413.1:84902053-84931371 GCF_002201575.2 Neomonachus schauinslandi | reverse complement strand
TATATATATATATATATATATATATATATATATATATATATATATATCACATCTTCCTTATCCACTCATCTGTCAATGGACATCTTGGCTCTTTCCATAGTTTGGCTATTGTGGACTATTGCTGCTATAAACATTGGGGTGCACGTACCCCTTTGGATCCCTACATTTGTATCTTTGGGGTAAATACCCAGTAGTGCAATTGCTGGGTCATAGGGGTAACTCTATTTTCAACTTTTTGAGGAACCTCCATACTGTTTTCCAGAGGGGCTGCACCAGCTTGCATTCCCACCAACAGTGTAGGAGGGTTCCCCTTTCTCCACATCCCTGCCAACATCTGTCGTTTTCTGACTTGCTAATTTTAGCCATTCTGACTGGTGTGAGTTGGTCTCTCATTGAGGTTTTGATTTGGATTTCCCTGATGCCGAGCAATGTTGAGCACTTTTTCATGTGTCTGTTGGCCGTTTGGATGTCTTCTTTGGAAAAATGTCTGTTCATGTCTTCTGCCCATTTCTTGATTGGATTCTTTGTTCTTTGGGTGTTGAGTTTGATGAGTTCTTTATAGATTTTGGATACTAGTCCTTTATCTGATATGTCATTTGCAAATATCTTCTCCCATTCTGTTGGTTGTCTTTTGGTTTTGTTGACTGTTTCCTTTGCTTTGCAAAAGCTTTTTATCTTGATGATATCCCAATAGTTCATTTTTGCCCTTGCTTCCCTTGCCTTTGGCGATGTTTCTAGGAAGAAGTTGCTATGGCTGAGGTCGAAGAGGTTGCTGCCTGTGTTCTCCTTTAGGATTTTGATGGACTCCTGTCTCACATTGAGGTCTTTCAACCATTTGGAGTCTATTTTTGTGTGTGGTGTAAGGAAATGGTCCAGTTTCATTCTTCTGCATTGTGGCTGTACGATTTTCCCAGCACCATTTGTTTTTTTTTGTTTTTTTATAAAGATTTTATTTATTTATTTGAGAGAGAGAGAATGAGAGACAGAGAGCACGAGAGGGAAGAGGGCAGAGGGGGAAGCAGACCCCCCGCTGAGCAGGGATCCTGATGTGGGACTCTATCCCAGGACTCCAGGATCATGACCTGAGCCGAAGGCAGTCGCTTAACCAACTGAGCCACCCAGGCGCCCGTCCCAGCACCATTTGTTGAAGAGACTGTCTTTTTTCCATTGGACATTCTTTCCTGCTTTGTCCAAGATTAGTTGACCATAGAGTTGAGGGTCCTTTTCTGGGCTCTCTATTCTGTTCCATTGATCTATGTGTCTGTTTTTGTGCCAGTACCATACTGTCTTGATGATGACAGCTTTGTAATAGAGCTGGAAGTCCCAAATTGTGATGCTGCCAGCTTTGCTTTTCTTTTTCAACATTCCTCTGGCTATGCAGGATCTTTTCTGGTTCCATACAATTTTTAGGATTATTTGTGCCATTTCTTTGAAAAAAGTGGATGGTATTTTGATGGGGATTGCATTGAATGTGTAGATTGCTCTAGGTAGCATTGACATCTTCACAATATTTGTTCTTCCAATCCATGAGCATGGAACATTTTTCCATTTCTTTGTGTCTTCCTCAATTTGTTTCATGAGTATTTTATAGTTTTCTGAGTACAGATTCTTCGCCTCTTTGGTTAGATTTATTCCTAGGTATCTTATGGTTTTGGGTGCAATTGTAAATGGGATCAACTCCTTAATTTCTCTTTCTTCTGTCTCATTGTTGGTGTATAGGAATGCCACTGATTTCTGTGCATTGATTTTATATCCTGCCACTTGACTGAATTGCTGTATGAGTTCTAGCAGTTTTGGGGTGGAGTTTTTTGGGTTTTCCACATAAAGTATCATATCATCTGCAAAGAGTGAGAGTTTGACTTCTTCTTTGCCGATTCGGATGTCACACTGGTTTCTTATAGAAGCTATAGATTCTTAATGGTAGTGTGTAGTGTCTGATAGTATTGTAGATAAAATTAAAGCAATAACCATACCTGTATCCAAATTGAATCCTCTCCTGCTGTGCTCATCCTGATCCTCCTCAGTGTAATTCCTTTATCTGTGTTTGCCTTACTTGAAAGTGCATGCTTTTTTCATACTATCCCTTAGTAGAAGGGAATCAAGAATTGAGTCCCATGGTTAGAGAAAGAACATGTAGGAAAGACAGAATTCTCTAAGTTTGAGACCAAATAGACTTTTTGCAATCATTCATCTGTGCTAGGTAGTCCTGGTTGTGAGACAGAGCACAAAGGCATAATTTTAGGGGGCTGCAGAAGCTGCTGTCATGAGTACCATCCTAAGTGTATACATCAGAACAGATCTTAAAGGCTAGGAATTGAGTGTACAAGGTAGAAGCAATTATATCTCTGCCCAAGAGCGGTCTGAATGTTATTTTTCCTTAAGAACTTCAGTGTTCTATAGGCTAGATGTTAAAATGTTGATAGTATGGTGATGATTTCATGAGTTGAATTTCATTATATAGCTACTGTTGCTAATAGCAGTCATCAGTTTTGAGCTCTTATTATGTGCCTGCCATTATATCAAGCACTTTAATATTTCATTTTATTCGATCTTCATTTGGTTTAAGTTTTCTATATCCTAATATTCAGTGAATGGACCAGAACAATCCTGCTCTTTTACAATTTTGGTTATATTTGCTCTAGACCCAATGATGACATGATATCCAGGGCTGTTGGCTGTTATTTGCAAGCTAAACATTGATAAAGATTCAGAAGAAAGAAAAGAGATTTAAATCTACCAGTTTGTCAATAATATGGGAGACACAGTCTAGCTTCTCTGCTAACACAGGAGAGAGCTGTGAGTTAGTATCCCTTCTCTGTTAGATCCTGCTGACCTAGACTTGCACAGCAGTCTTTACTGATTATTGGCATTCTTCCCATTACTAGTGAGCTGTGACATGGTGGGGCAGCTTCCATGAGAAATTAGGTGTGCACATTCTAGGACATGGTGGAGGGGTTGGAGGGGACAAGATAAGATGAAGCATGGATTCTTCAGCCTGAACCACAAGGTCAAGTTTTACCCCAAGTGAGTGTGTCACATTAATTCACTGGTTCTCTTCTGTCTCTGGGACATGTTTTTGTCTACTCCTGACTTCTATGCTTTGTGCATAGATGGTCTTGGTTTCTCATATCTAATTTCTGATTTTTACTCCTAACCTTACAAATTCTTCCAAATCCATGAAGCCTTTCAACCCCGACTTGGACTTCTTCCCTTTCTCTCTCTTACATTCTTTTCTTTCTTCCTTCTCTCTCTTTGATTCTTGTCTATACCATTAAAACTTTGGTCATCACATTGTTCAGTACAGAGGTTAAATGTGAAAAAATGTGGGCTTTGTAGAAAGATTGTTTGCTTTCAATCTCAGCTCTTCTGTTGTCCATCTACATGACCATGGGGGAAGATCCTAAACTTCTCTGTGCCTCAATTTCCTCATCTATAAGTAGGATTGACATGAAAAGTACTTATCTAATGGGGTTAATGTTAACAATGACTAAGTTACTGACTTCAGGTTACTGTAAGAAAAAGAGAATTAATTGTGTGGATACAAAGAGATTGGCAGTGGGAATGCATCAGGATAGGGAAGTGCTTTGGGGACTGGTTACTCTATCCAACTTGATCTCATAGACTCCATGGTGTCTTTGTCAAAGCATCTGCTTATTTCCTTGACTCACACTGCTGATCAACTAAAGCTCTCTATACCCTCCAGTGCAAACTTTAGAGAAAGATAGTCTGATCAGTTTTCCTAATTGCTATCACTATTTCTGAGTAGAGCTCTTCAATGCAGGCCACCTCAGAATCACCTGAGTTTGGATGACACATATTATAGAGACTCAGACATTTCAGAGACCTAAGGGAGAATGTGCAGCCTGTTGAATGGTTGTCATGAATGCATTCTGTCAAACCCTGAGGCACTAATTGAAGTAGGCTTCCACAGAAAATTCCATTAAAATGTTTCCAGTTTTCAGAGGTATGAAGTAGTTTCTATTTCCCATGTGGGAATTATCTCTCAACTTTCTCTGACTAAATGCAGTCATGTTCTTCAGTTATAACAATTTGTACCTTGGTGTTATATATACCTGGTAGCTTTGTTAAACCACAAAGCAAGCCAACAACCCATAGCAGAAGACTAATGGGACTTCGGAAAGAATATCTGCTTTTATTTTTTATTTTTATTTTATTTTTTTTTATAGTTTTTTTTATTCTTATGTTAATCCCCATACATTACATCATTAGTTTTAGATGTAGTGTTCCATGATTCATTGTTTGTGCATAACACCCTGTGCTCCATGCAGAATGTGCCCTCCTCAATACTCACCACCAGGCTAACCCATCCTCCCACCCCCCTCCCCTCTAGAACCCTCAGTTTGTTTTTCAGAGTCCATCGTCTCTCATGGTTCGTCTACCCCTCCGATTTCCCCCGCTTCATTCTTCCCCTCCTGCTACCTTCTTCTTCTTCTTCTTTTTTTTTTTCTTAACATATATTGCATTATTTGTTTCAGAGGTACAGATCTGAGATTCAACAGTCTTGCACAATTCACAGTGCTTACCAGAGCACATACCCTCCCCAGTGTCTATCACCCAGTCACCCCATCCCTCCCACCCCACCCCCCACTCCAGCAACCCTCAGTTTGTTTCCTGAGATTAAGAATTCCTCATATCAGTGAGATCATATGACACATGTCTTTCTCTGTTTGACTTACTTCGCTCAACATAATACCCTCCAGTTCCATCCACGTCATTGCAAATGGCAAGATCTCATTCCTTTTGATGGCTGCATAATATTCCATTGTGTATAGATACCACATCTTCTTTATCCATTCATCTGTCGATGGACATCTTGGCTCTTTCCATAGTTTGGCTATTGTGGACATTGCTGCTATAAACATCGGAGTGCACGTACCCTTTCGGATCCCTACATTTGTATATTTGGGGTAAATACCCAGTAGTGCAATTGCTGGATCGTATGGTAGCTCTATTTTCAACTTTTTGAGGAACCTCCATACTGTTTTCCAGAGGGGCTGCACCAGCTTGCATTCCCACCAACAGTGTAGGAGGGTTCCCCTTTCTCCGCATCCCCGCCAACATCTGTCGTTTCCTGACTTGTTAATTTTAGCCATTCTGACTGGTGTGAGGTGGTCTCTCATTGAGGTTTTGATTTGGATTTCCCTGATGCCGAGCAATGTTGAGCACTTTTTCATGTGTTTGTTGGCCGTTTGGATGTCTTCTTTGGAAAAATGTCTGTTCATGTCTTCTGCCCATTTCTTGATTGGATTCTTTGTTCTTTGGGTGTTGAGTTTGATGAGTTCTTTATAGATTTTGGATACTAGCCCTTTATCTGATATGTTATTTGCAAATATCTTCTCCCATTCTGTTGGTTGTCTTTTGGTTTTGTTGACTGTTTCCTTTGCAAAAGCTTTTTATCTTGATGAAGTCCCAATAGTTCATTTTTGCCCTTGCTTCCCTTTGCCTTTGGCGATGTTTCTAGGAAGAAGTTGCTGCGGCTGAGGTCGAAGAGGTTGCTGCCTGTGTTCTCCTTTAGGATTTTGATGGACTCCTGTCTCACATTGAGGTCTTTCAACCATTTGGAGTCTATTTTTGTGTGTGGTGTAAGGAAATGGTCCAGTTTCATTCTTCTGCATGAGGCTATCCAATTTCCCAACACCATTTGTTGAAGAGACTGTCTTTTTTCCATTGGACATTCTTTCCTGCTTTGTCCAAGATTAGTTGACCATAGAGTTGAGGGTCCATTTCTGGGCTCTCTATTCTGTTGCATTGATTGATGTGTCTGTTTTTGTGCCAGTACCATACTGTCTTGATGATGACAGCTTTGTAATAGAGCTGGAAGTCCCAAATTGTGATGCCGCCGGCTTTGCTTTTCTTTTTCAACATTCCTCTGGCTAGTCGGGGTCTTTTCTGGTTCCATACAAATTTTAGGATGATTTGTTCCATTTCTTTGAAAAAAGTGGATGGTATTTTGATGGGGATTGCATTGAATGTGTAGATTGCTCTAGGTAGCATTGACATCTTCACAATACTTGTTCTTCCAATCCATGAGCATGGAACATTTTTCCATTTCTTTGTGTCTTCCTCAATTTGTTTCATGAGTATTTTATAGTTTTCTGAGTACAGATCCTTTATCTCTTTGGTTAGATTTATTCCTAGGTATCTTATGGTTTTGGGTGCAATTGTAAATGGGATCGACTCCTTAATTTCTCTTTCTTCTGTCTTGTTGTTGGTGTATAGGAATGCCACTGATTTCTGTGCATTGATTTTATATCCTGCCACTTGACTGAATTCCTGTATGAGTTCTAGCAGTTTTGGGGTGGAGCCTTTTGGGTTTTCCACATAAAGTATCATATCATCTGCAAAGAGTGAGAGTTTGACTTCTTCTTTGCCAATTTGGATGCCTTTTCTTTCTTTTTGTTGTCTGATTGCTGTGGCTAGGACTTCCAATACTATGTTGAATAGCAGTGGTGATAGTGGACATCCCTGCCGCATTCCTGACCTTAGAGGGAAAGCTCTCAGTTTTTCCCCATTGAGAATGATATTCGCTGTAGGTTTTTCATAGATGGCTTTTATGATATTGAGGTATGTACCCTCTATGGCTATACTCTGAAAAGTTTTGATCAAGAAAGGATGCTGTACTTTGTCAAAAGCTTTTTCTGCATCTATTGAGAGGATCATATGATTTTTGTTCTTTCTTTTGTTAATGTATTGTATCACGTTGATTGATTTGCGGATGTCGAACCAACCTTGCAGCCCTGGGATAAATCCCACTTGGTCATGGTGAATAATCCTCTTAATGTACTGTTGGATCCTATTGGCTAGTATTTTGGTGGGAATTTTTGCATCCATGTTCATCAGGGATATTGGTCTGTAATTCTCCTTTTTGATGGGGTCTTTGTCTGGTTTGGGGATCAAGGTAATGCTGGCCTCATAAAATGAGTTTGGAAGTTTTCCTTCCATTTCTATTTTTTGGAACAGTTTCAGAAGAATAGGTATGAATTCTTCTTGGAATGTTTGGTAGAATTTCCCTGGGAAGCCATCTGGCCCTGGGCTTTTGTTTTTTGGGAGATTTTTGATGACTGCTTCAATTTCCTTAGTGGTTATAGGTCTGTTCAGGTTTTCTCTTTCTTCCTGGTTCAGTTTTGGTAGTTGATACATCTCTAGGAATGCATCCATTTCTTCCAGGTTATCTAATTTGCTGGCATAGAGTTGCTCATAATATGTTCTTATAATTGTTTGTATTTCTTTGGTGTTGGTTGTGATCTCTCCTCTTTCATTCATGATTTTGTTGATTTGGGTCCTTTCTCTTTTCTTTTTGATCAGTCTGGCCAGGGGTTTATCAATCTTGTTAATTCTTTCAAAGAACCAGCTCCTAGTTTCATTGATCTGTTCTACTGTTCTTTTAGTTTCTATTTCATTGATTTCTGCTCTGATCTTTATTGTTTTTCTTCTCCTGCTGGGTTTAGGCTTTATTTGCTGTTCTTTCTCCAGCTCCTTCAGGTGTAGGGTTAGGTTGTGTACTTGAGACCTTTCTTGTTTCTTGAGAAAGGCTTGTATTGCTATATACTTTCCTCTTAGGACTGCCTTTGCTGCATCCCAAAGATTTTGAATAGTTGTGTTTTCATTTTCATTGGTTTCCATGAATTTTTTTAATTCTTCTTTAATTTCCTGGTTGACCCATTCATTCTTCAGTAGGATGCTCTTTAGCCTCCATGTATTTGAGTTCTTTCCGACTTTCCTCTTGTGATTGAGTTCTAGTTTCAAAGCATTGTGGTCTGAAAATAGGCAGGGAATGATTCCAATCTTTTGATACCGGTTGAGACCTGATTTATGACCTAGGATGTGATCTATTCTGGAGAATGTTCCATGGGGACTAGAGAAGAATGTGTATTCCGTTGCTTTGGGATGGAATGTTCTGAATATGTCTGTGAAGTCCATTTGGTCCAGTGTGTCACTTAAAGTCTTTATTTCCTTGTTGATCTTTTGCTTAGACGATCTGTCCATTTCAGTGAGGGGGGTGTTAAAGTCCCCCACTATTATTGTATCATTGTCGATGTGTTTCTTTGCTTTTGTTATTAATTGGCTTATATAATTGGCTGTTCCCATGTTAGGGGCATAGATATTTACCATTGTTAGATCTTCTTGTTGGATAGACCCTTTAAGTAGGATATAGTGACCTTCCTCATCTCTTATTACAGTCTTTGGTTTACAATCTAATTTGTCTGATCTAAGGATTGCCACCCCAGCTTTCTTTTGGTGTCCATTAGCATGGTAAATGGTTTTCCACCCCCTCACTTTCCATCTGGGGGTGTCTTTGGGTCTAAAATGAGTCTCTTGCAGACAGCATATGGATGGGTCTTGTTTTTTAATCCAATCTGATAGCCTGTGTCTTTTGATTGGGGCATTTAGCCCATTTACATTCAGGGTAACTACTGAAAGATAGGAATTTAGTGCCATTGTATTGCCTTTAAGGTGACTGTTACTGTATATTGTCTGTGTTCCTTTCTGGTCTATGTTGCTTTTAGGGTCTCTCTTTGCTTAGAAGACCCCTTTCAAGATTTCTTGTAGGACTGGTTTTGTGTTTGCAAATTCCTTTAGTTTTTGTTTGTCCTGGAAGCTTTTTAGCTCTCCTTCAATTTTCAATGACAGCCTAGCTGGATATAGTATTCTTGGCTGCATATTTTTCTCATTTAGTGCTCTGAATATATCCTGCCAGTCCTTTTTGGCCTGCCAGGTCTCTGTGGATAGGTCTGTTGCCAATCTAATGTTTCTACCATTGTAGGTTACATATCTCTTCTCCCGAGCTGCTTTCAGGATTTTCTCTTTGTCTATGAGACTCATAAGTTTTACTATTAGATGTCGGGGTGTTGACCTATTTTTATTGATTTTGAGAGGGGTTCTCTGTGCTTCCTGGATTTTCATGCCTGTTTCCTTCCCCAAATTAGGGAGGTTCTCTGCTATAATTTGCTCCAATCTACCTCCTGCCCCTCTCTCCCTTTCTTCTCCTTCTGGGATACCAATTATTCTAGTATTGTTTTGTCTTATGGTATCGCTTAACTCTCGAATTCTGCCTTCGTGATCCAGTAGTTGTTTATATCTCTTTTTTTCAGCTTCTTTATTTTCCATCATTTCTTCTTCTATAATACTGATTCTCTCTTCTGTTTCATTTATCCTAGCAGCTAGCACCCCCATTTTTGATTGCACCTCATTAATAGCCTTTTTGATTTCTACTTGGTTAGATTTTAGTTCTTTTACTTCTCCAGAAAGGGTTTCTCTAATAACTTCCATATTTTTTTCAAGCCCAGCTAGTATCTTTAAAGTGATGATTCTGAACTCTAGATCTGACATCTAATGTCCGTATTGAGTAGGTCCCTGGCAGTCGGTACTATCTCTTGTTCTTTTTGTTGAGGTGATTTTTTCCATCTTGTCATTTTGTGCAGAGGAGGATAGATGAATGAGAGAAAAAAATGCTAGCAGAGTAACAACGTCCCCCGAAAATATACTCTAAACAAATCAGAAAAGACCTGAAGCAGTGGAAAAAGAAACGGAAAGAGAGAAAAAAGAAAAAGAAAAAAAAGATAAAGATAAAGATAAAAACAAACAAAAACAAACAAAACAGAACAACAACAACAAAAAAAACTAGAATGTGATCAAATATGATCAGGCTGGTATATAGATCAGTGCCACACACTAGATTTGGGGTGTATTTTGGTCTTTTAGAAGAAAGTGCCTCCCAAAATTTTAAAGAAAGAAAAACTTATATATGTACAAAAATAAGTGTTGATATGATGAAGGGATGGAATATGACTGTAAAGATGGTAATTATAAAAAATTTTATAAAAGGAATTGATGAGAAGTTGTTTGAAAAAAGAAAGAAGAGGATAAAAAAAGAAAAAAGAAAAAAAAAGGGAGAGAATGTGATCAGGCAGGGGAGTAGAAAAAACCATATACTAGAGATTTAGGGTATATTTTAATCTGTTAGAAGAAACTATCTCAAAATTTTAAAGAGGAACAACTTATATATATATGCCAAAAATATGGGTAACTACTATGAAGGGATAGAATATGACTCTAAAAATGAAAAATAAAAATGTTTTTTAAAAAAAGGGATTGATAAGATGTTGGTTGAAAAAGGGAAAAAGAACAACTCAAAAAAAAAAAGAAAAAGAAAAAAAGACAGTTAAAAAAAATTAACTTTGAAAGACTAAAGAATCATGGTAAAGGGGCACCTGGGTGGCTCAGTTGGTTAAGCAACTGCCTTCGGCTCAGGTCATGATCCTGGAGTCCCTGGATCGAGTCCCGCATCGGGCTCCCTGCTCAGCGGGGAGTCTGCTTCTCCCTCTGATCCTCCCCCTCTCATGCTCTCTGTCTCCCATTCTCTCTCTCAGATAAATAAATAATGAAAATCTTTAAAAAAAAAAAAAGAATCATGGTAAAAAAGCCATGAATTCTATGTGCAGTATTCCCCTAGCGCTGGAGTTCTGCCGTTCTCATTGATCGGTAAACTTGGTCTTGGCTGGCTGTTCTCGCTGATCTTCTGGGGAGGGGCCTGTTGCCGTGGTTTCCAAATGTCTCTGCTGGAGGCGGAATTGCCCCACCCTTGCCCCCTCCCGGCTAAGTAACCTGCTCGGGTTTGCTCTCTGGAGCTTTTGTTCCCTGCAAGCTTTCCGTACAGCTTTGGAGGCAGAGAGTGAAAATGGCAGCCTCCCAATCTCCTCCCTGGAGGAGCCGAGAACTCGGCCCCGCTCCTCAGTGAGCCCCCAGAGGAAAGCCGCCAGTCACTCCAGTCTCCCTGGTCTCCGGCCGCACTCCGTGCTCACCCAGCCTATGACCGCGTGTTTCTATCTCTGGCACCCGACCCCGTGTGGAGTCTCCAAACCCAGCATATCCCTGCGGTGCACTCCCGTGCAGCTCCTCCCGGGGGAGGAAGGTGAGTCTCCCCGGATCTGCCGCTTGTTGGGTCCCTGCTGGAGGAGCAGTGGCCCGACTGTGCCGCGGATCACGGTTTATGGCAACCCCGAGCTGAGAGCCCCCGCCTGGGCTCTGCCTCTGCAGCCGGCTTCCCTGCTCCGTTACCTGGGAGCTCTGCCATACTCAGGCACCCCCGGTCTTTCTGTGACCCCGTGGGTCCTGAGACCACACTGTCCCGGAGGGTTCCACCCCCCGCTTAGCCACCAGAGTGACGTCCCTCAGCGGAGCAGACTTTTAAAAGTTCCGATTTTGTGCTCCGCGGCTCTATCACTTGCCAGAAGCGGCCGCCGGAGGCCCCTCCCCCGCCGTCTATCCTCCCGAATATCGCCTCGGATTCACTTCTCCGCACGTCCTACCTTCCAGAAAGTGGTCGCTTTTCTGTTCAGAGAGTTGCTGCTATTCTTTTCTTCAATCTCCTGTTGAGTTTGTAGGTGTTCAGAATGGTTTGATCCCTACCCAGCTGAGTTCCTGAGAGGAGACGAAATCCAGGTCTCCTACTTCTCCGCCATCTTGCTCCCTATTTTTTTTATTTTTAAGATTTATTTATTTATTTGACAGAGAGAGACACAGCGAGAGAGGGAACACAAGCAAGGGGAGTATGAGAGGGAGAAGCAGGCTTCCCGCGGAGCAGGGAGCCTGATGTGGGGCTCGATCTCAGGACCTGGGATCATGACCTGAGCCGAAGGCAGACATTTAATGACTGAGCCACCCAGGCGCCCCAGAATATCTGCTTTTAAAACATCCTGGAAGGGAAACTTAAATCCACATACTTTTATTAATTAATTTATTTTTAAAGATTTATTTATTTGAGAGAGAGAGAGAAAGAGAGAAGGGGTAGGTAGTGGGAGAGGGACAGAAACTTAAGCAGACTCACCACTGAGCATGGAGTCTGACCTGGGGCTTGATCCCAGGACCCTGAGATCATAACCTGAGCTGAAATCAAGAGTCAGACACTTAACCAACTCAGCCACACAGACACCCCAAAATACTTTTAAAAATAAAGTGTAGGTGCATTTTGTCTTTATCTGCATAAGACCAAGATGTTAAATAAGTCAATTATGGCAACAAATTTCCAGTGGGTTCAAATTCAAAATTTGTCCTGGACATAGAGACAGTCTCACTCAGATCCTTGTGTATTTGATGATAGTAATTATCCAAACTTAGCTCTAGGACTCTAAAAGGAAAATTCTATTCAACTTTCAACATCTATATTGTCAAGAAATTTTCTTGAATGCCAAGATTCTAAGGTTAGACTCTTGAAACCAGAGTCCTTATGGTACTAGAACAAGGAAAGGCTGCTTATTCCACAGTGCTCAGGACACAAAAGATGGGAAGAGCTCTCGGCTTCATGTTCTACTTAACTATTAACAATGGGTTAATTTTGAGGTCTAATAAATAAAGGTTCTGAGGTTCTCTCACCTTCCTGAGGTTTATGTTAGTTTCATAATACATTCACGCTCAGCTTAAATCTGTTAAAAGTCACAGAAGCTTGAACTTATAACTAGAAAAGGGGCATAATTTTTCAAAAGAAGCCAAAACATGTTGGTGGACTGAAGGGTGATCCACAGCTGGTGACTGGTCAAGTTGTTAGAAGTGTTAGGAGGGTGAAGAGAAGGAGAAAAGAGGAATTAAGAGAGGGTTGTGAGTCTGTGTTTGCTTAGGGAAGACACCCAAGGAAAGCAGTGAAATCAAATTGCTGCAAGTGGTAGGATTAACTGAGAGAGCACTTTATATACTTTAGACCTTTTCATGGCATAGTAGATTTATATTAGATATTGAAGCCCATGGGATCTCTGGGTGAAAAAACTATGGAAAAGAATAAAAGATTGGGGCACCTGGGTGGGTCAGTCATTAAGCGTCTGCCTTCGGCTCAGGTCATGATCCCAGGGTCCTGGGATCGAGCCCCACATTGGGCTCCCGGCTCCACGGGAAGCCTGCTTCTCCTTCTCCCACTCCCCCAGCTTGTGTTCTTTCCCTCGCTGTGTCTCTCTCTGTCAAATAAATAAATAAAATCTTTAAAAAAAAAGAATAAAAGATTAACACAGATTTAAACAGAATTTTAGTGGACCCAAGATATTTTTTGTAATGAGTAGCACATTCAATTCTATAAAAGGTTAAGGTTCTTTGTTGGTATGTGATTGATATTACTGATATCTGTATATAATTAGAATTTTATAATAAAAAGACTAATGGCAAACTTTAAGATTATATGAAAGATTTATAGCCCATGATTAAGAGTCTGTATTTCCTTCCCTACTTAGCTGGAACGGGAGAATTAGCAAATGGTTAACTAGAACAATGAATCCCTGTAATTTCCTTGCTACATATACCTTGGTATATATCACTCCCATGGGGGTGAATACATTTTTTTTTTTATTCACTTTATTAGGATGTTGGGAGAAGAGAGAAGTGTTTGAAGACAATGCTCACTGTGGCCTCTCCTCTTGCTCTCTCCCTTTTACACCCAAAAGGCCATCCTCATTGTTTGTCAGGATTTCATCCCAGCCTTCCATAACCAAAGTCTCAGAGCACTTAGGCAAGGATCCTTAACAAAAGCCTTTTAAAATTGTACACTCTTGTCAGGACAATCAAACGTTCTGTAGAAGAAAGATGGCTGAGACAAAACTGAAATGAAAATGCTGAAAATGAAAAATTGTGCATCTCTCCACAGAGGGGCTGTCACAGAGATATACAAATTTAGCTGAGCTGAACAAATTATTCAACTCAAATCTGCAAGGAAACCCAGGGGTAGATTAAGCAATGATTGATAAATTAAGTGGGTAATTATTTCTATTTTTTAAAATCTTTGCTTTAATTGCATTTCCCTTTAAATATGTATGATAGAAGTCTTAGGATATCCTGAGTTCAGACAAGTCATTTGATGTTTGGCAAACTAGTAAAGAATCTATCAGATGTAGCTTGAAATGAGAAACTCCAGGGATTGCCAGGAGGGTGGTCACCCTTAGGGAAAGGGAGTCTGGCCTCTAAACTTGACCTATTGTAAAAGGGAGTCTCAGGGTATGAAAGGAGATTAATTCTGAGTACAAAGTAGTGACTGCCACTTGGATGTTTAGGAAGCACGAGGCACACTCTCTCTGCCCCCAATTCCTGCACTCTGTCCTTGGAAGAGAAGTGAGCGTGCAGAAGTAAAAACAGAAAGCTATTTCACTTAAAATTCTTTATGACTTGGAAGCATTAGTGGCATGGCTTTGGAATCACTATGACCAAATCTACTCTAAAATGGGAGTAGAGGGGTGCCTGGGTGGCTCAGTCGGTTAAGTGGCTGCCTTTGACTCAGGTCATGATCCCAGGGTCCTAGAATGGAGTCCCACATGCTTCTCCCTCTCCCTCTCCTCCCTCTGCCCCTCCTTCCCCCACCTCACATGTGCACATGCACTCTCTCAAATAAATAAAATCTTTAAATAATAAATAAATAAAATGGGAGTAGAGGCTCTCTTGCCACTTAGCCTCAGACCATTTTGCAGTATTTTTTTAATGGTTTCATCAGGATGTAATTGACATATAATAAGCTGTACATTTCAATTTGAAAAAATTATATATATTATATATGATGTATATATATGTGTATATATACCCATGAAAGTATCACTACCATAAAGATAATAAGCATATCCATCACTCCAAGACTTTCCTTATGCTCCATTTTAATCCCTCCCTCATAAATTTCCCAAACATCCTATCCTCAGGCAACCACTAATCTATTCCCTGTAATTATAGATGAGTTTGCATTTTCTAGAAATTTCTAGAAATAGAATAATAGAGTATTTATTCTTTTCTGGACTTTACATTCAGCATAAGTATTCTGAGTTCATCTACATTGTTGAATGTATTATGTATCTAAAGTACTTTCTTTTCTATTTCTGAATAATATTCTACTGTATGGATATACTATAATTTGTTTACCCATTCACTTGTTGATGGGCACATGGGTTGTTTGTTGATTTGGGTTATCACAAATGAAGCTGATACAAACATCTGCATATAAATCTTTGGATGAACACATGCTTTTGTATCTTTTGGATATATAACTAGAAGTGGAATGTCGGTTATATGACATTTTTTAGAAATTGCCAAATTGTTTTCTCAAGTGGTTGTGCCTTTTTAATATTCTCATCAGCACTATATGAGTGTTCCGTTTGCTTTGTATCTTTACTTACTCTTGGTATGGTCAATCATTTTAATTTTAGACATTCTAATATCTGTGTGGTACTATTTCATGGTTAAAATTTGCCTTTCCCTAATCCTGTGAACATCCTTTCCTGTATTTATTTGTTATCCACTTATTATCTTTAGTGAAGTACTTTTAAATCTTTTGTTCATTTTTAATTGGGGTGTTTGTTTATTTTTTACCTTATTTGTTGTTGAATTTTATGAATTTTTATGTACTTTGAATACACATTCTTTATCAGAAATGTGATTTGCAAATATTTTCTCCCAGTCTTTCATTCTCTTAAAAGAATCTTTTAGACAGAGCAAAAGTTCTTAATTTTGATGAAGTGTCCAATTTATTTTTTGTTTTTGTTTTTGGTATAGTTTTTGGTGTTATATATAAGAAATTTTGTCCAAACCAGGGTCACAAAGATTTTCTTCTAGAAGTTTTATAACTTTAGTTTTATATTTAGGTGCATAATCCATTGTTAAGTTAATTTTTTATGTGGTATGGGATATGGATTAAAGTTTATATTAACCTCCAGCTCCCCATATGGCTATCCAATTGTTTCAGCAAATCTGTTGAAAAGACAATCATTTTTCTACTAATTTGCCTTTCCACCTTTGTAGAAAATTGATTGGCAAGATATGTATGGATTGATTTCTGGACACTCTATTCTGTTCCACTGGTCTGTTTGTATTTCTTGATGCCAACACCATACTCTCTTGCTTACTGTTCACTGTTGTTTTTGCTATTCTAGGACCTTTGCATTTTCATATGAATTTTAGAATCAGCCTGTCAATGTCTTCAAACTAATGTGATTTTGAGACTGCATTAAATATCGACTTGGAGAGAACTGACATCTTAACAACATTTAGTCTTCCAATTTATGATCATAGCATATCTGTCCATTTGTTTAGGTTTTCTTTAATGTCTCCCAGCAATGTTTTGTAGTTTTCAGGGTTTGGGTCTTGCACATCTTCTGTCAAATTTATCCATAAGTATTTCTTATTTTTAATGCTATTATAAATGGAATCTTTTATAATTTCAACTTCTGATTTCTTTTGCTAGCATATAGTATATATACAACTGATTTTTGCATATTAACCTTGTATCTTAGCACATTGATAAATTCAATTTTTGCTTTTGCTAGTTCCAGTAGGTTTATCGTAGATTCTATCTACATAGACAACAATATAAAGACATATAAAAAGACAATTTTACTTCTTCCATTTTGAACCTGGGTGATTTTTTTTTTCTTTTTCTTGCTTCATTGTATTTTCTGGAACTTCCAGTCAATATTGAATATAAGTGGTAACAGTGAACATCCTTGTCTTGTTCCTGATCTTAGGGAGAAGAAAAACACAAAACCATTCAGTCTTTCACCATTAAACTTGATATTGGCTTTAGTTTCATGTGGATGCTCTTTATCAGGTTGAGGAAGTTCCTGACTATCCCTAGGATGTTGAAAGTTTTTACCTGAAATGAATGTTGTATTTAAGGTTTGTTTTTTTTTTTTTAAATCTCTATTAGGATAACTTTTTTTTAAGTCTAGTTAATATAATGAATTAATTGATTTTCAAATGTTAAATCAACTTGCATTCTTTTTTTTTTTTTAAGATTTTATTTATTTATTTGAGAGAGAGAGAATGAGATAGAGCACGAGAGTGGGGAGGGTCAGAGGGAGAAGCAGACTCCCTGCCGAGCAGGGAGCCCGATGTGGGACTCGATCCAGGGACTCCAGGATCATGACCTGAGCTGAAGGCAGTCGCTTAACCAACTGAGCCACCCAGGCACTCCTCAACTTGCATTCTTTAGATAAACTTCACATGGGTCATGATTTATTATTCTTTCTTATAGAATATTGGATTCAGTTGGCTGAAATATTAAAAGCCTATTAAAATTTTCTTAAGAATTCATGAAGGTGACGAGCCCTGGGTGTTGCATGGAAGTGTTGAATCACGGTATTGCACACCTGAAACTAATGTTACAACCATATGTTAACTAACTGGAATTTGAATAAAAACTTGAAAACATAGAATTCATGAAGAATATTGATTGCTAGGTTTATTTTATTCTAATGCCTTTGTTTAGTATCAGAACAATGTGACTCAGAATGAGGTAGGAAGTGTCCTTTCCTCTCCAATTTTCTGGAAGAGTTCATGTACGATTCATATTGTTTCTTCCTTAAATGTTTGATAGAATTTTCCAGTAAAGTCACCTGGGCTTGGAGTGGGAAGGTTTGTGGGAAGGTTTACAACTATACATTCAATCCCTTAATAGATATAGGGCTATTCTGGTTATCTAACTTTTTCTTGAGTGAGCTTTGGTCATTTGTGTCTTAAAAGGAATTTGTTTTGTCTAGGTTGTTGAATTTATTTACATAAAATCATTCATAATATTGCCTTATAATCATTTTAATAGACATAGAATCTGATCTTTTCAATAAATAAGCTTTTGATTTCATTGATTTTCTCTACTACATTTTTGTATTCCATTTCACTGATTTTCATTCCAATCTTTATAATTTTCTTTCTTCTGTTTACTTGGGTATCTTTGCTCTTCTTTTTCTTAATGTGGAAGCTGAAGTCACTGACTTAGGAACTTTTTTCTTTTCTGAGATGGATATTTAGTGCTACAGATTTCCCTTGTACTACTATATTAGCTGCATCTTACAAATTTTGACATATTGTAATATATGTATGTGTTATGATATATTTTTAATACTTATTAGCTTTTGTTATTTTAGTTTCATGGACCTTTAACTTGTCAAAGTCTACTTTCCAGGTATAACATATTGTTATATGCATAATATAAGAATCTTACAACACTATATTTCCATTTCTCTCCTCTGGGCTATTTTTTACATACTTTTTACTTTTATATGTGTTATAAAACCCGCAATATATTATTATATGTGCTGCCAAAGCGAGCACAACCTGCAATATATTATTATTTTTGTTTTAAAATAAACTATCTCTTAAAGTTATTTATTTATTTTTAAAGATTTTATTTATTTGAGAAAGAGAGAGAGAGCAAGAGCGGGGTTGGGAGGGACAGAAGGACAGGGAGAAGCGACTCCCTGATGAACAGGGAGCCAGAATTAGGGCTTGATCCCAGGACCCTGAGATCATGACCTGAACCAAAGGCAGCCTTTTAACTGACTGAGCCATCCAGGTGCCCCTAAAGATATTAAAATAATGGAAAAATTATCTTAACATAAACTACATAGTTTACATTTTTGATGGTTTTTGTATAGATTGAAATTATTATCTTGATTTTTTTTTTTTTTTTTTTTACTTTTTTGTTTGAAAACAACTTCTTCAACTCTTTTTACGGAACAGGTCTTTTGGTAATTAAGTCTTTCAGCTTTTTAAAATGTCTGAAATAGTTTTTATTTCACATTCCTCCCTGAAACATATTTCACAGGGTAAAGAAATGTAGTTTTTCTCTTTCAGTACTTTAAAGTACTTCTGGCTTCAATCGTTTTTATTTATTTATTTATTTATTTATTTATTTATTTATTTATTTATTTTTTATGCATTTGTCTGCCTGTGACAAATTTGACTTTCTTCTGCTAATTTTGGCCACTAATTTGACATTCGTATGCCCTAGCACTGAATATATTTTTTTTTTGCATTTTTTTTATTCTTATGTTAATCCCCATACATTACATCATTAGTTCTAGATGTAGTGTTCCATGATTCATTGTTTGTGCATAACACCCTGTGCTCCATACAGAATGTGCCCTCCTCAATACCCACCACCAGGCTAACCCATCCTCCCACCCCCTCCCCTCTAGGACCCTCAGTTTGTTTTTCAGAGTCCATTGTCTCTCATGGTTCGTCTACCCCTCCATTCAATTGTTTTTAATGAATAATCTGTTGCCATTCTTATGACATATGTTCTTCTGTATATAAGATGTATTATTTCCATGACTACTAGATTCTCTATTTATCATTGGTTTTAAGAAATTTGGCATGGAGTAGTTTTTTTTTTTCACATTTCTTGTGCTTGGATTTGTTGAGATTCTTTTTTTTTTTTTTTGATCAGTGGGCACTGGGCAGCTTCCATAATTTGGCTATTGTAAATAATGCTGCAATAAACATAAAGGTGCATGAATCCCTTTGAATGAATATTTTTTATTCTTTAGGTAAATACCCAGTAGTGCAATTGCTGGATCATAGGGTAGTTCTATTTTTATTCTTTTGAAGTTTTAATTTAAATTCCAGTTAGTTAACATACAGTGTAATATTAGTTTCAGGTGTACAATATAGTTATTCAGCACTTCCATAAAACATCCAGTGCTCGTCACAAGGATACTCCTTAATCCCCATTACCTATTTAGCCCATTCCCCCACCCACCTCCACTTTGGTAACCATCAGTTTGTTCTCTACATTAAGAGCCAAAGAATACAAAAATACTAATTCAAAGGTTTATATGCACCCCGATGTTTACAGTAGCATTATCTACAATAGCCAAATTATGGAAAAGGCTCAAGTGTCCATCAACTGATGAATGGATAAAGAAGATCTGGTATATATATATATATATATATATATATATATATATATATACAATGGAATATTATTCAGCCATAAAAATCTTGCCTTTTGCAATGACATGGGTGATCCTGGAGTGTATTATGCTAAGCGAAATAAGTCAGTCAGAGAAAGACAAATACCATATGATTTCACTCATATGTGGAATTTAAGAAACAAAACAAATGAGCAAAGGTCGGGGGAAAGAGAGAGAGAGAGAGAGAGAGGCAGACCAAGAAATAGACTCTTAACTATGGAAGATTTGTTGAGATTCTTGGATCAGTGAGATTATAGTTTTCATAAAATTTGGAAAAATTTTTAGTCACTATTTTTTTCAAAGTTTTTTCCTTTCCCTTCCACCTCTTATTACCTTGGTAACCCCACATTTACATATTAGACTACTTGAAAATTTCCCAAAGTCCAGTGATGTTCTTTTCCCCCCAGCCTTTTCTTTCTCTGTTTTCATATGGGATAGTTTTATTGCGGTATATTCAAGTTCATTAATACTTTATGCAATGTCTAATTTGCTATCAGTTCCATCTTGTGACTTCTCAATCTCAAACATTGTGTTTTTTATCTCTAAAAGTTCAATTTGCACCTTTTAAAAATATGTTTTATGTCTATATCACATGTTAATTTTTTTAATCTAGTTTCTCAGTCATATGGAACAGAGTTAAAACAATGGTTTTAATGTCCTTGCTTACTAATCCAATTATCTTTTTTATTTCTGGGTCAGTTTTGATTTATTAATTTTCTCATTAGGATTGTATTTTTCTGCTTCTTTGCATGCCTAGTAATTTTTTACTAGATTCCAGATGTTGTGAGTTTTACCTTGTTTCATGCTTTTGTTTTGTTCTGGGATATTTTTAAGATACTTGGAAGCAATTTGGCCTTCTCAGATCCTTTTAATCTCTGTTAAGCAGGACCAAAAACACATTTAATCCAAGGCTGATTTCTTTTACTACCATTTAGGAAAAACCATTCTGACTACTCTACTCAATGCACTGTTAATTATGAAATTTGCCCTTATTGCTGGCAAGAACAAGCATTTTCCCCAGCTTAATGGGAGTATCATGTTCTGTTCCTTATAATCATTTTGGTTGCTTATTTTCTGATCTTACATAGCTTCGTCATATGTATGTACTGACCATACTCAGTTGAATAGAGAAATTATTTGCAGATCTTTGAGGTTCTCTTTCTGTGCAACTCTCTCCTTACTGGTACACTGTCATGCTGAATTCTAAATGCCTTTACCTCTCTGGGCTCCCAGCTCCATCTCCTTAGTTCAAGGAGGGTGATAGGCTGTGATGGGATTCCCCTTCTGCAACTCTCTTCAGGCAGTAGACTGGGACAATAATAGGGCTAACTGTTGATTTCTCATCACTCAACAATCATTGTCTCTTGATGCCTAATGTCTAGTATCTTCAGGACCATTACTATATATATTTGTCTTGACTTTTAGTTGTTTTAGGTGGGAGGTATTTCTCTTCCCTGTTACCTCTTCTTGGCCCAATGTCTGTGTTTTGAGTGCCCTGGGACATTGGTAGAAGTGCAGGGTAGGAGACAATTCTGCCTGGAATGTGCCTTCAAGTCTCAGGATTACAGAGCATGCTGTTTCCTCTGCAGAGAACATTATTTCATATATTGTTCACCTAGTTAACTCCTATTAGGCCTCTAAGTATCAATCTACACATGGCTTGTTCAAAAGCCTGTCCTATGAGCATTTTTTTAAACTTCTTTTTCTAAGTGATTCCATGGTACTTCATACTTCTCCTTTAGCCACACTCATTCACAATTATATTTCTTTTCCTTGTCTTTCTTCACTGCAAGTATATAACTCTATGAGGATAAAGACATAGCCGTCTTATTGCCTGCTGGCTCAAAGTAAGTGTTTAATAAATGTTTGTTTGACTATAAATAGGAGAAGATGAAAGCAGATGTGTGTGGTAGGGACAATGGTACCTGGTGGGTGATGGGTTCTCCGAATAAACATTAACAGTGGCTGGTGTGACCACATGGTAACTGACTGAAATTACTGATTAGACTTATTTATAAGCATATCTAAGATATGTCCTAAAAAATTCCAGAGATACTTTGGGGTTGGGAACAGAGGATACGCTATAGAGGAATGTAGCCCTTCATGGCTAGATTGGTGGAGTGGGGGGAGGGTCAGTAATATCTAGGTGATTATAATTGTGATTTAAACTGTCTTTATGAGTGGGTGTGCTTGGGGATATACTATATATATCATTATATCATAATACATATCATTATATCATAATATATCACTATATTTCATAATATAATGTGATATAGGGTAAATATGTATTTGTATTTGTTGCTTGTTTTATAATCCTTTCCCCCCAAGATGTAAGCTCTATGAAGTCAAGTACTTCGTTTGTCATATTCTTTGCACAATTCCTGATTCTAGAGGGATATTTGTCATATAGTAGATACTCAATAAATATTGGTTAAACACATAGATAAGATGTCTTTATACTACTCTATTTTTATTCTGGTTAAGTAGTATGCTAAACTACTTTTTTTCTTTTTTGTTTATTTTTTTTAAACAAAATTAAGTGGAAATCAAACTACATTCTCTCTTCATTTTATCATGCCTATAGGGAGTCTAGCTACTGAGATTAAAATGGTTTAACTAAGGCTCCAATGTCCACCTGGTGGCAGTTTAACTTAATCACACCCAAATTACCTCAGAGGAAATTAACAGCTTTCCAAGAGCTGAGCTTGACAACTCAAACATGTAGAAGCCCTAGGGTGCCTATATGCCCACACTGTGCCTCACTCTGGAGACAAGAGCAGCACCATATTAAGCAGTGGGTAGACATCATTAAGGTTATGATTAAACTGCCTTGCAGGGCAAAAATTATCCTGCTGAGAGAAGGCCAAAGTCCTGCCAAAAACATCACTGCTTTGTTACTTATTACACATTTCTAGTGATTTTTCTTCTCAGATCAAAAATAGCAATAGGAAGTATTCTGCCTCAACATGAAGGTTGGCAGGATAAAGTTGGGTGTTATAGAAGCAATGAATGAATGCTCAGGAAGTAGAGTTATGGGGTACAGTCAGGGTCAAGTACAGAGTAGGGTGTTCAGCAGGGAACATTGAGAGCTGACCCTGGGAGGATCAGGGATATGACTAAGAAATAAACCTGAAGATCAGTAGTTTGGGAAGTACTTTGGGAAAGCATGTGTAACACTGGTGATGATTGCAAAATGAATAGTTTCCAGGGTGATCTTAGAGCAAGAGGATGGCATCTTTCCCCAGAGCTGCTTTTTTTTTTTTAATTTTATTTTATTATGTTATGTTAATCACCATACATTACATCATTAGTTTTTGATGTAGTGATCCATGATTCATTGTTTGCGTATAACACCCAGTGCTCCATTCAATACGTGCCCTCTTTGGGGTGCCTGGGTGGCTCAGTTGTTAAGCGTCTGCCTTCGGCTCAGGTCATGATCCCAGGGTCCTGCGATCGAGCCCTGCATCAGGCTCCCTGCTCAGCGGGGAGTCTGCTTCTCCCTCTCCCACTCCCCTTGCTTGTGTTCCCTCTCTCGCTGTGTTTCTCTCTGTCAAATAAATAAAATCTTAAAAAAAAAAAAAAGAACATGGAGATATTCCACATTCCTTTAAAAAAAAATTCATGCCCTCTTTAATACCCATCACCAGGCTAACCCATCCCCCCTAGAACCCTCTAGAACCCTCAGTTTGTTTCTCAGAGTCCATAGTCTCTCATGGTTCGTCTCCCCCTCCGATTTCCCCCACTTCATTTTTCCCTTCCTACTGTCTTCTTCTTCTTTTTAAAAAAACATATAATGTATTATTTGTTTCAGAGGTACAGGTCTGTGATTCAACAGTCTTGCACAATTCATAGCGCTCACCAGAGCACATACCCTCCCCAGTGTCCATCACCCAGCTCTCCACCCCCATCCTTCCCAGCCTTGCTTTTAATGAAAAGCTAAGCACAAGCCAGCTCTTGCTGCCTGGGTGTGGGTAGCACCTGGCCCCTCACTCCATAGCTATCTTGGCTCATGATAACAGAGTGAGTTCCAGATGGGAAAGGCTTGACTCTACCTAGATACTGGATTTGATGTGTCTATTAGGACAAAGCAAAAAAATGAAGTACCAGTGCCATTTTTAAATCCATTGTTGCTGTCAGAGTTCAATGCATAAAACAGAAACCACTCTGGGTATCCTAAGCAGAAAGGGACTACTTAATATGGAAAATTGGGTGCTTCAAAATAATTGGAATTGCTGCAGCAATAGAGTCAAGGGTTGAAATCATTGAGCTCAAGGACACAATACTAGAGCTGCAATCCGGGGATCAGAAAGCTGCTGTCTTTGTCACAAATACCTCTTGACACCCACGAATGCCACGTTTAGCTGCCATTACTGCATCTTGATTCTCATATGTTCAAGCCTTCAACTGCTAGCACAAACAGCAACAGAAAGATGACCTCTGCTCACTTCCATCTTCTAGGTATCATTCAAGTGATCCAGTTGGTAGAATCTAAATTGTATGCAGAATCTGAGAAAATGTGGAAGTTGGGATTTTGTTTTTGTTCATAGTATTCATATTTCTCTAGCCAAGGCCAGGACCAGGGTGAAGTAAGAAAGGCACCTATGACACAAAATTTACAGAGGTACTCACTCTCAGGGTCAGGCAGGCACAGGTGTTCACCTCACAGGAATATTGTGATAATTAAATGAGATAAATTTTTATGAAACTTAGTGTAGTTTTTAATACACAGTGAGAGCTCACTAATTACTAGATCAGTAATTATTATCTGTAAGGAGAAAGGAAAAATGACAAAAATTTCTCTACTTCTATGAATTCTCTTCCAAGAATCCCCTCCTTCAATGAGTATCTAGCTTTATGCTCTATACACTTTTGAGGGAGATGGTCCTAGGGCCGGTATGGCCACTTTTTAGCAAGTCCTACTGTTTGTGTATAACAGCCCTCTAGAATGTGTGGGCCTCTATTACCTTTACCCTAAACTTTGAGCCTTTATCAACAAGGAAAGGCCTTTCAAAATCTTGTCACCCCTGCCTAATTCTTCCACACATAACAATGGTCTCTTAAAAGTCTACCTTAGAATAACACCAGTTTTTACTTAATGATGGTGTGAAATATAGATACTTATGGGAAAGATAACACTAAGCTGTGACCATTGATATCTTACATAAATACAGAATATTTTTAAGTGGAGAAGTAGTGGAAAGAATATTAGCACACCGGCCCTTGAAGAAGACAGAAAAGAGAAAAGAGGAGGGAGAAGAGATTTAAAATTAGAAGCTGGGTCAATAGCTACCAGGGTCTAGTCATAGATATATGATTCTAGAAAAATCACTTCATCTTTTTGGATTTCATTTTGGCACCCATTAAATGATGATATATATCATAGCATGTGATTTTCAAACTCTTGTAAGAGTGGGGATATTTTTATTCCCTCCCCATGTCCCTCCCCTGAGAAAAAACTAAAATGAAAGTCTATCTCATACCACATACAAAAATTGATTCTAGGTAAATTTTAGATATAAATGCAAAAGGTAATGTAATAGGCTTTGAGAGGATAACATAGGAGAATTATCTTTATCCTTGGGATAGGCAAAATCTTTTTTAAAGGGCACAAAAATAATTTATTTTAGAGGAAATATTTGGTAAGTTGGACTACAGTAAAATTAGGGACTTCTGGTCATCAAAATACACCAACAAGAGAGTGAAAAGGTAAGCCATAGAGTAGAAGATATGTGAAATATACAGTAACCAACAAAGAACTCATATCTAGAATCTATATCTCTGTCTCTATAAAACTCTTAGAAATCAATAAGAAAGAGCCAGATGTCCAGTAGAAAAATAGGCAATGGTCTTCACTAGGTACTTAACAAGTGGTCACTAAAACATACGAAAAGAAGCTTCAACTTATTAGTCATCAGAGAAATGCAAATAAAAATCATAATGATGTGTGTATGATTTTATATGTACGTATATATGTCATATTTTCTTTATCCATTCATCCATTAGTGGACACTTAGGTTGTTCTCATGTCATAGCTGTTGTGAATGTGATAAACACGGGGGTACAGATATCTGTTTGAGATAGTGATTTCATTTTCTTTAGATATATACACAGGGGGCACCTGGGTGGCTCAGGTGTTAAGCGTCTTCCTTCGGCTTGGGTTGTGATCCCAGGCTCCTGGGATCTAGCCCCGCATGGGGCTCCCTGCTCAGTGTGGAGTCTGCTTCTCCCTCTCCCACTCCCCCTGCTTGTGTTCCCTCTCTTGCTGTCTCTCTCTCTGTCAAATAAATAAAAAATCTTAAAAAAAAAACCTACATATATACACAGAAGTAGTATTGCTGGATCATATGGTAATTCTTTTACTTTTTTGAGGAACTTGCATAGTGTTTTCCATAGTGGCTGTACCAATTTACATTCCCACCAGCAATGCACAAGTGTTTCCTTTTCTCCACACCCTCAACAGCATGTATTATTTTGTTTTTGGATAATAGCCATTCTAATAGGTGAGGTGATATCTTACTGTGGTTTTGCATTTCCCTGATGATTAGTGATGCTGAGAATCTTTTCATGTATGTGTTGGCCATTTGTATGTCTTCTTTGGGAAAAAAAAGTCTATCCAGGTCCTCTGCCCATTTTAAAACCAGATCTTTTGTTGTTGTTGCTATCAAGTCATATGAGTTTCTTACATATTTTGAATATTAACCCTTATCAGATCTATAGTTTGCAAATATTTTTCTCCCATTCTGTAGGTTGCCTCTTTATTTTATTGATGGTTTCTTTTGCTGTGCAGAAGCTTTTTAGTTTGATGTAGTCCAACTTGTTTATTTTTGTTTTTGTTGCTTGCTTGTGCTTTTGGTATCATACCCAAAAACTGTTGTGAATTCCAATGCCAAGGAGCTTTTTCCTGTTTTCTTCTAAGAGTTATATGGTTTCAGGTCTTACATTTAAGTCTTTAATCCATTTCAAGGTAATTTTTGTGAGTGGTGTAAAATAGAGGTCCAATTTCATTCTTTTGCATACGAATATCCAGTTTTCTCAGCACCATTTCTGAAAGAGACTATCCTTTCCCCATTGAGTATTCTTGGCTCTCTTGTCTAATATTAGTTGATTGTGTATGTGTGGATTTATTTCTGAGCTCTTGATTCTGTTCCATTAGTCTATGTGTATGTTTTTATGCCAGTACCACACTGTTTTATTATAGCTGTGTAATAAGGTTAGAAATAAGGAAGTGTGATGCCTCCAGCTTTGTTTTTTGTTTTCCTTAAGATTGTTTTAGCTATTAAGAGTCTTTTGTGGTTTCACATGAATTTTAGGATTTTTTTTTTTCTATCTCTGTGAAAAATGCCATTGCAATTTTGATAAGGATTACACTGAATCTATAAATGGCTTTAGGTAGCCTATACAAACACTTTGAAAAATTATTTATCATTATCCACTCAAGTTAAATATACGTACATCTTATAACCACAAATTTCTTAGGTATTATAATACATCTAAAGAATGATAATCATTTCCCTTATAATAATAAAAAAATAGACAAAGCCAAAATGTCCAGGAAGAGTGAAATAGATAAATTTGGTATATTCATGTACTAAAATTCTAAATATCTCTGAAAATGAATAAACTATTATTATAGATAACAAAACATAGAAATCTTTTTAAAAAATTTTTTTATTGTTATGTTAATCCCTATACATTACATCATTAGTTTTAGATGTAGTGTTCCATGATTCATTGTTTGTGCATAACACCCAGTGCTCCATACAGAATGTGCCCTCCTCAATACCCATCACCAGGCTAACCCATCCTCCCACCTCCCTCCCCTCTAGAACCCTCAGTTTGTTTTTGAGTCCATCGTCTCTCATGGTTCGTCTACCCCTCTGATTTCCCCCCCTTCATTCTTCCCCTCCTGCTATCTTCTTTTTTTTTTTCCTTAACATATATTGCATTATTTGTTTCAGAGGTACAGATCTGAGATTCAACAGTCTTGCACAATTCACAGCGCTTACCAGAGCACATGCCCTTCCCAGTGTCTATCACCCAGTCACCCCACCCCTCCCACCCCACCCCCCACTCCAGCAACCCTCAGTTTGTTTCCTGAGATTAAGAATTCCTCATATCAGTGAGGTCATGTGATACAAAAACATAGAAATCTTATAAATACAATGTGGGCGCCTGGGTGGCTCAGTTGGTTAAGCGACTGCCTTCGGCTCAGGTCATGATCCTGGAGTCCCTGGATCGAGTCCCGCATCGGGCTCCCTGCTCGGCAGGGAGTCTGCTTCTCCCTCTGACCCTCACCCCTCTCATGTGCTCTCTCTCATTCTCTCTCAAATAAATAAATAAAATCTTTAAAAAAAAAAAAGAAATCTTATAAATACAATGTTAGCAAAAGAATCCAGTCTCAAAATGTTCCATTCTGTATTATTTCATTTATATAAAGTTTAAAAATAGGCGCTATGAATTTATGGTGTCAGATTAGAAGTCAGAATAGTATTTATCTTTGGGGAGGAGAAAGGGACAAGTGATTAAGAATGGGATGAAGGGCTTCTGAAATGCTGCTAATGTTCTATTTTTGTTCTAGGGATGGTTACATGAATGTGTTCTTTTTATGACATTTTATCAAGCTTAAGATTATGATCTTCCCTGTATGATCGTTTCATTTCAGTAAAAATGTAAAACAATAACAACAAATAAAAGGTAAGAAAAGGACCCCAATGGAAAAGAAAAAAAACAAAAGTTGTATTTTGTTATAAATCATTTTCTATTTTAAAATTGAACAATACTTAACAAAGTTCAGTTAGAACAATAAGGATATTTTAATTACTATACATAAGCATTTATGCATAATGTTTACGTTTTTGCCCCAGGGACCTATTCACTCTTCTATCAACAAATCCCTGAAACACAAAGATAGGTAGTTCAAATGATATACATACTTTTAAATAGTTCCCCTTGTAGTTTGAGATGGTGGTAACATTTTCCACTGAGGTCTGTACAAAACCCAACTAGTATCATTCTGCAAGTTAATGCATTTATTTGTCTCCTATGCGTTAAAAACTGGCATAAAATATATTTGTATATACATGGTCTTTTCTTCTTTTTTAATTTTTAATTATTATGTTCAATTAGCCAATATATAGTACATCATTTGTTTCTGATGTAGTGTTCAATGATTCATTAGTTGCATATAACACCCAGTGCTCATCACAACACATGCCCTCCTTAATACCCATCACCCAACTACCCCATCCCCCATCCCCTTCCCCTCTGTAACCCTCAGTTTGTTTCCTGGAGTCCAGAGCTCTCATGGTTTATTTCCCTCTCTGATTTCTTCCCATTCAATTTTCCCTCCCTCCCCTGTGGTCCTCTCCAAGCTATTCCTTATGTTCCACATATGAGTGAAACCATATGATAATTGTCTTTCTCTGCTTGGCTTATTTCACTTAGCATAATCCCTTCCAGTTCTATCCATGTCAATGCAAAGGGTAGGTATTCATCCTTTCTGATGGCTGAGTAATATCATGGTCTTATCTTAAATACAGACAGATATCTATCTATCTATCTATCTATCTATCTATCTATCTATCTATCTAT
>NC_058413.1:84892742-84902043 GCF_002201575.2 Neomonachus schauinslandi | reverse complement strand
TATCTATCTATCTATCTATCTATCTATCTATCTATCTATCTATCTATTTATCTATCCATCCATCCATCCATCCATCCATCCATCCATCCATCACCTGTCTATCTATAACTTGAATCAAAAATCGAATATGGAGAGTACCCTAAAAACCTGGCAGGACACAGCCCTGAATTGTTTTGTTTGTTCTGTCTGGTTCCCACATTCTGCCTGACTGACAGTAAGATGGTGGCTGGGGACATAACTCATTTCCTGGGAGGAGGTTGTTTCCCTGTTTCTGAGGGCTAGCCTGCCAATAAGGCAACCAAACCTTTCCTGAGCTCTGCGCAAAATTTCCTACTTTCCTTTGTGTGTAGAAGGCCATGGCAGCTGTTTGCTTCTTTTGTAGACTGCCTGGCGGTCCCTCCTGAAGTAGGGTGATAACTGAGGTGGTTGTGGAATAAGTGAATTTATTTTGTGGTGGCAAGGTGGAAAGCATAGCCTCTTGCTGTTTCACGTCCGTATCTGTGCCAACTAACAGTAACAAGAATGTCCCCACAGACTTCATGAGATCCAAAGGATTGAGTAAAACCATTGCTTTTTGTTTGCAAAGTCAGGCTTTTCACTTTTCGTCTTGCTTGAAACAGATTTGACGAGAATTTGACACAAATATCCACGCCCTCCTTACTGAAACATTCTTGGGTCTGTAACACTATAGCCTCTCTGTGTTCCTTTTTACCCTGCTGGCTCTCAGTAGTCTTTGCTGATTCCTCTGCTTTCCCTAACCTTTAAATATTAGAATTCTTGTAAGCTCTAGCATAATCCTCATCTTGTCTCACTCTATATATTTTCTCCCTAGGTGATCTCATCCATTTCCATGGTTTTACATATCATATATATGTAAACAATATCAAATTATATATCCAAGTCCACTATCTTGTTCTGAGCATCCAAGGAAGCTTACACTGTCAAAGGAATATGAGTTCATAAAAATAATCAAGCATCTGAGTTACATAAGGATTAAAAAAGGAAATGCACAATATGGTACCTATTCTAAGAGGAATAATTGGTGGAGTAGAACAAACAAGAATTTATGATAAGTATAAAAAGTATTTTTAAAGAAATAAAGATATTGGAAATATGAAACAGAAATAAACAGTTATTAAGAAAAGCCAGAGTGACATCAGTGATTGTTTCTCTGGCAGAGCTGAGGAGGAGGATGAAGGATATCCTCCAGGATGGAAGGGGCCTAGGTGAGGTCCCAGGAAAACAGTACAACCTCATACAATAAGATCACATTGATAATAAAGGTAGTAGGAGAAGCAGACCAAGACGGGAGGAGTCCTGCCTACTCTGAGTGGACTGACGGTTACATAGTCAAAATCTCCTCTCTCTCCCCCTGCTGCTTCCTCCTCTCCTGAACAAGACAGGTGAGAGTGAAGCACCCAAAGTTTGCCTACTGATGGGAAGGTGAGGACTGGAGAACCAACAGTAAGGGGTAGGGAGGGCGAAAGAGAAGGAGGGAGAGAGAGAGGGAGGGAGAGAGAGAGGAGGAGAGAGAGGGAGGGAGGAAGGGAGAGAGAGAAGGAGGAAAAGAGGGAGAGGGGGAGGGAGGGGGGAGGAGGACAAGAGTGAGTGTCCTACCTGAGACTGGAGAGAAACTCCATGGCAACTATAAAGATAATATTTGAATTTGACAGAATATTTTTCTGAATGAGACTGAGATTTTAGTAAGTGAATGAGTATGGGATAATAGAAAATACATGTATTGATTCCTGTCCCATTCCTGGCACAGAGCTCCTGAAATCCTCATAATTTCTTAAGTGATAAGGATACTAGGAACATTTCTTGTTCTAAAATTTGTCTTTGACCCTATTCCTGACACAAGGCTCCTAAAAACCCTTTGTAAATTCCTGAGTGATAAGAGCACTAGGAGCATCTTGTGTTCTAATGAGGTGACTCTGAGTGGGTGCTGGTAAGACCAAGCCATGATTAGAAGCTTGGAATTTTCAGCTCTGCCCCACTCCCACTCCAGAAAGGTAGAGAAACTAGAAATGTGAGTGATAAGAGCACTAAGAGCATCTTGTGTTCTAATGAGGTGACTCTGAGTGGGTGCTGGTAAGACCAAGCCATGATTAGAAGCTTGGAATTTTCAGCTCTGCCCCACTCCCACTCCAGAAAGGTAGAGAAACTAGAAATGGAGTTAATAATTGATCATGCCTGCGTGATGAAGCCTCTTTAGAATCTCAAAAGTATGGTGTTTGGAGAGCTTCCAGGTTGGTGATCACATCCATGTACTGGGAGGGCGACAGGACCCACCTCCACAGGGACAGAAGCTCCCCATACTTGGGATCCTCCTGGGCCTCATCTTGTTTCTTTTCATCTCGCTGTTCATCTGTATCTTGGATCGTATCTTTTAAAGAACTGATAAATGTAAGTAAGCATTCCCCTGAGTTCTGTGAGCCATTCTAGCAAATTAATCGAACTCAAGGAGGAGGTGTTTGGATCTTCCAATCTATAGCCAGTTGGTAGAAGTATAGTTGATGATCTGGATGTGTGGCTGGCATCTGAAGTGTGTATGTGGGGGGTGGGGGCAGTCTTGTGGGACTGAGCTCTTAACCTGTGGAATCTGATAGTGTTTCCAGGTAGATAGTGTCAGAATTGACTTGAATTGCTGGTGTTGCAAAGAATTGCTAGTTGTGGGGGACAAACCTCCACATATTTGATGACCAGAGTGTCAGAAGTGAACTGTTCCATGTGAATAAGAAAGGAGACACAAAGGAGAGAAACACAATAGGGAAGAACTCTACCAGAGGGAAAAGACTGAGCTTTTCCACTTTAATGAGAATATAGAAGTCATTACACTGGACTAAAATTTAAACAGGAATAGAATGGAAAGAAAATAAGACATGTGCTTTAGGCAGATTGAGTGTTCAAGGCCAAGAAAAGTACAAGAAATTTTGAGAATAAAATATTTTGCATATTATAGCTAACTGAATTGAGAACTCTGAATTCACCAAGCAATTATTTGTTGATCACCAGGTATGCATAAGCAACTGTCTTGACATTAGAGATACAGCAGTATATAACTTTGATAAAAATATCTTCTTTCATGGAGCTTACTTTCTAGTGGCATTCAAATCATTTATATATGTTACATACTGAGGGATATCCCAGCCATACAGCTGTGTCTCCATACCTAAAGCAACACTGTTCAAGGGAACTTTCTGCAGTGATGAAATGGTTCTTTATCTGTGCTGTCCAATAGCAATATATGGCTAGTATGACTGAGGAATTCAAATTTAAATTTTATTTAATTTTAACTCGTTTCAATTTAAATAACTGCCTCTGTCTGGTGGCTGCCATTTTGGATAGAGTAGCTCTAGAATTTTTAGTGAAACTGTACAGTTAATTTTTATTTAAAGCCCTCTTACAACCTAGGACTCAGAACCAACCTGTATGACTATTCCATGGACACTTGAAAAATAAAACATGTCTTTTCAGAATAAAAAGTTTAATAAATATTACCTAGAGATACCCTATTCTTTGTTATTTAGGATGTTGATATCGTTATTGATTATATTCAATCAGTTGATCTATCATGGACTGAAAGGAGTAAACTAAAACTTCCTTCACTTATGTGCTTCTGCTAAAGTCTCAGCTTCCAGAATTCAGTAAGTTTGTTCTCAGCTGGACACTGTCTTCCCTGTAATTGCTGTTTATTTGAAAACAAGGGTTTCAGAAAAATGTCTCAATCACCATTTTATACTTAACATGAAACATAATAAGGAAATAGATATTCTCCTTTGCCCCACTACAAACCACCACATGGTTTTGGATCTTCAAGGGCTTTCTGGCTTTGCTGGACCATGAGGTCACATAACCAGCAGTAGGTCCCTGAACACCATAACACAGGAGCTATCTAGACCTCACAAACATATTTGATTGTCTCATAAATAATTGGGGAAAGGTCATGTAGAATTGGAAATAAATATCTGAAAGAGTAGGTTTAGTAGCTTAATGGTGTCAGGACAGCTTCTCTGTGAACCTTTCGACCTTTGTTTCATGTTTATCGTTTCATGGTTACCAGATGGCTGCTAGAGGTTTAGACATTATGTCCACATTCAAGGGATGAATGCATGGGAAAGGGAAAAGGCCTTATCAGGTACATCCATTCTTTTTTCCCAGAAAGCATAATCTTTCCCAGGAATTTCTTGAATATGTGTCATTAACCATAAATACGCCTGCCAATGGACACTGAAAACTTTTAGGGAGAAAGCAGAAGCAAGAATTTAACCTGACAAAGTGACACGCAAAATAAAATCAAAGTTTAATCAGCAAAGAAGAAGGAAATAGATATTGAACAAGTGACTAACAGTAGGGATCCAACTTATTTTCTTTATATAGTGGACCGGTTTCTCAGAAGAGAAAAAGCAATTACTGATTTTACACAACAGTCTTTAAATCCCAAATCTCCTAGTCGGTAGGATTGGAATGAACCAAATGCTAGTAATAGACCCATGGCATCCTCACAATCACTTTTGTATTTCAATGAACAGTGCTAATAGATTGAGCTCATTTCAGTAGCTGGATGCTTCCTATCCTATTAGGAGTATCTTAAGAAACTCCTCAGCTCCACATACACTCCTGTCAAATCCTAACATCAGTTTGGCATACATGCTTCAACATAGTTGAACCCCTGTGGAAATTATTCAGGTGGAATAGAGTAAATGGAATGGCACTCTACAAATGTGGGAAAGAGCTGAAATAATAAAGAAATAAAGTCAGTATAAGCATAATGAGCCATTGAGGTATTGGCTGGAGAGATAGGAAGGGACCATGCAGAGACTTGTAGGTCAATGGTAAGGATCAAAGATTTTATTCTAAGTGCAGTAAGAAGCTGTTAAGGAATTTAGTTCATACAGAGTGCATACTTGGTTTACAAACTTTACTAGTGTAGTTATCTGTGGGAAAAACAATGTGAATGTGTTCAAATATCTTTTGTAAAGTTGAATCAGTAATTTGTCAATCTAAATGTATTCTATGAGTTACTTTGACAGGCATCTGCTGTGCCTCACACATCCAAGGAGGAAAATGTAGCTGTGTATATCAGAGGGGGTTTTCAGCAGACTTCTCTCTTTCCCAAATGCCATATAAAGTTCTGTGGCAAATAAACATCCCTTTCATGGGTTCTAGTTTCTCTTTTGTAGTCTTATGCCATTATGCGTGAGCTTCATTATTTGTGTGCTACCCAAATAACTGGACTTACCATGTCTGTTAAACCATTAGACATTCTGGGATTGGAATTGATTACTTTTGGTTAACTTTTTAAAGAAAATGTTTGGCTCCTGTATGGGTAATAGGGTGGAGGGGGCAAGAGTGGATGGGAGGACAAGTCAGGAGTTACTTCAGAGATTATGGATGCCTGGGTTAGATTGGTGCTAGTGGACACAGAGAACTGTGGATGATTTAAGATATAATTTGACGGTAAAATAGAATTAATGAGGGACTCTGTTCAGGAAGGCATAGAGAGGGATTATTGAAGTATAAATACTTCCCTAGTTGTGGGTAAAATAGTGCTTGAAGGGTATTGGTTATATATGAGTAATATCTATTGCATGAATGAGATAAAGAAGTTACAATAGAAGGGTATGTGCTATGGTGAGCGCTGTGACTTGTGTAAGACTGATGAATCACAGACCTGTACCTCTGAAACAAATAATACATTATATGTTAAAAGCAAAAAAGATAGTAGGAAGGGAAAAATGAAGGGGGGGAATCGGAGGGGGAGATAAACCATGAGAGACTAAGGACTCTGAGAAACAAACTGAGGGTTTTAGAGGGGAGGGGGTGAGGGGATGGGTTAGCCCGGTGATGGGTATTAAGGAGGGTACGTATTGCATGGAGCACTGGGTGTTATATGCAAACAATAAATTGTGGAACACTATGTAAAAAACTAATGATGTAATGTATGGTGACTAACATAACATAATAAAATAAAATTAATAAAAAAAGAAGTTACTGGGCGCCTGGGTGGCTCAGTTGGTTAAGCGACCGCCTTCGGCTCAGGTCGTGATCCTGGAGTCCCAGGATCGAGTCCTGCATCGGGCTCCCTGCTCAGCGGGGAGTCTGCTTCTCCCTCTGACCCTCCCCCCTCTCATGTGCTCTCTCTCTCTCAAATAAATAAATAAAATCTTAAAAAAAAAAAAAAAGAGGGGCGCCTGGGTGGCTCAGATGGTTAAGCATCTGCCTTTGGCTCAGGTCATGATCCCAGGGTCCTGGGATGGAGTCCCACATCGGGCTCCTGGCTCGGCGGGGAGCCCACTTCTCCCTCTGACCCTCTCCCCTCTCATGCTGTTTCTCTCTCGCTCGCTCTCTAAAAAATAAATAAAATCTTTAAAAAAAAAAAAAAAGAAACAATAGTCACAACATGTAAATGCTTTACAATTTTAAGATATTTATGATATTGGTAAGACAGGGTTTATTATTCTACTTTCTTTACAGATGTGGAAACTGAGGCTCGCCCTCTCATAGTTCTGCCTTTGCCAATCTGGAGGCTGGTCAGAGACAAAAGATGCGATGTAACAAAGAGAGGATATAGCAAAGAGGGCCGCTGAATATTAAAGAAGGTTAGAAGAGGTGAGAACACTTGTGTGGGCATGACAGAAGGGTGTGAGGGAAATATGGAGGCTGCACAATGGACTTTGAGCAGTTTGGCTATGGGTGATGAACTGGGTATCCTTTTGATATGCTTTAAAGGATGTAAGGAAAATATTTTTTCAGGGGATATGATTACCTTTGACTATTGGGGTATTCCTGTTTCTACATGATTCTAAGCAGAAGATTGAGTTCTTTAAGATTCCAGCTTTAATGTTGCTCAGCTAATTTTGTCACTTTGAGTGTACACATGAAATGTAACTTGAGCAAAGTTTGGTTTGGAAGGCAGAGCATGATTTGGGGGCAGTCAGAAAATGGAGTTGGCCAGTTTTATGTTGAACTTTGTGAAAGGCAAGATTGGAGGGATCTATTGGATACAGGTTATGGAAGGCCTCGAAAAATTGTGAATTGAAATCCTTACTAGCCAGATTTGTTGTACACTAATTCTCTCTCTGAAAGAAATTTTAGAAAATACAGAAAATGAAGATGATAGAAAGTATTCATAGTTCCATTGTGCAAAAATAACAATATTTTAGGGTATTTATTCTAGCCTTCTCTATTGGTGCATGTATATATGTGTTCAAAAACTTCATAGTATGATTAATAATTGAAATTAGGCTATGCATAACATTTTATAACCTATTAAAAGTGTTCTGTGAACACTTTCCTGTTAATCTTCTCAAAATGATTTTGGATGGCACACAGTAGTCCATCATATGGTTGTGCCATGAATTATTTAACTATTTCCTTTTAGACTTTATTTGAGCTATTTTCCCATTTCCATAATGGACCTTATCATTTGCTATTTCTTTTTTTAAATTCTATATCATTAACATTTATGTACTAAATCTGTAACTGATAAATTTTCCAGAATTGGAATTACTGATCAAAAGTAATGAACACTTGTGTTCGTTTTGGCAGCACATATACTAAAATTGGAACGATACAAAGGAGATCAGCATGGCCCCTGCGTGAGGATGACACACAATTTGTGAAGCGTTCCATATTTCTGGATGTTAACTAGACTTCTTGTCATGATCATTTCATAATATATACAACTATCAAATCATTTTGCTGTATACCTGAAACTAGCATGATGTTGTATGTCAATTATACCTCAATTAAAAAGTATAATAGATACTTTTAGAGCTCTGGGTAGATATGACAAATGGCCTTTCAGGTTTGAACCCCTTTGTATGCCTTGCAGTAAAGGATCAAATTTCCTATTTCACTGCTTTCTCTCCACTACTGGGAAATAGCTTTTAAAACATGAAAAATAATCTCTCATAATTTTAATTTGCATGTCATGGTTATTAGTGAGTTTCAACATTTTTCATGTGTTTATTAGCTGTTTTTCTCTTAAAAATTAAATTCATGTGCTCAGTTTATCTTTCTGTTCTGTCTTCACCGTTTATGACAGCTTGGACCCAACACAGAGGGATAACTAAATATTTTTATGATTAACTGAAAATCCATATGGACTTCCACCCAGGAACCAATGGTGCATATAGTTTGTTGCTCCTTTTCTATTAATCTTCTTAAATTTAATGATTTCTACTATGAAATGTAGTATTTGGGGAAAATGTGATTTTCCCCCGTGCTCTCTATAGTCCTAAGAAACATTTTCTCAGTTGAAACTTCTCTCTTCATTTTCACTGTACTTCATACAGCCTCAGCAGGAACTCTTAGGTTATGGGAGGGCAATGTATGGACTACATATTTATTGAACTCTAATTGTATGACTAACTGAATGCACCAGCCATGCAAATACAAATGTAAGTCTTAAAAATAATAATTTACATAATAAGCTGACAAGAAGGCCTGAGCTATTATTTAAGTTCATATATAACATTACATCGTCAAGTGTTAATTTATGCTCTGTTCTTTCCAGCATGATTGAGCTGTTTGGTAGTTTTATTTATGACTCATGCTTAGATTCATTTTGCAGTGCTGATAATGTTGAGATAATGGGAATTTATAGTTAGCTCTGATGAGAGGCCATAAAACAAATGACTGGATGTTTTCTCTATTGCCACAGGCTTGATTTATAACATAAAGTACTTAATAATTGTTATTAATGAACCCGCTGTGGTTGGTATATAGACACAGCTGGAAATCACATCTGTTATCAGACAGCCTGGGTTGAGTAAAGTACCAACACTGCAGGGAACTAATAGCTACAAAAGGAAATGACATCACAGAGCCATAGGAAGTGCCCATAGATGTTAGCTACACTGAGACAGGAGAGATTTAAGATAGATTTTAGGAGAAATGACAGAGAATTTGGTACTTTTTGAAATTTTTCTTCTATATGGATCCCAAATGTCTTCGATTATGACCTAGAGTTCCAGGATCAATCCATATTTTAAATATTAGTAAAGTTTATATCTTACTTTTTAGATCAAAATAAATAAAAATAGTCCAAATTCAGCCTACCGACTTACCTTTCCAGGCTTCTCTTCTGCAACCCCTTTTGAAACATTCTGTTTTATTCAAATTGGGTTATTTGTCTTTGTTTTTATAGATTTATGCTTTCCTGCCTGTATGCTTTACCTTATGTTGCTACCTCCAGTTGAGGCCATTCCAAACTATTTCAAGACAGAAAGAACTACATGTATTTATTTTCTATCTATCTATCTATCTATCTATCTATCTATCTATCTATCTATCT
>NC_058413.1:84874166-84892732 GCF_002201575.2 Neomonachus schauinslandi | reverse complement strand
TCTATCTATCTATCTATCTATCTATCTATCTATCTATCTATCTATCTATCTCTATCATCTGTTCTCATTTGTCCCCATTCTCAATTTTCATTCTCCCCATTCACTGTTGGCAAACATTGTAATACATACTATATGAATTATTTGATTATATTTGAAGTATATTTGATTATTTGATTATATGATTTTTTGTGTGTGACTGTTTTTTAATTTGTGGAAGTCGTGGTAAATCACAGATCTCATTTTACTTCTTTTACTTAGCACTGAAGTGTCAGCCATGATATTCCATGAACATCTAGTCCATTCTTTGTAAATGTTTCATAAGACTCCATGTGTACCAACCAAAATTGACTGTCTACTCTCCTGTCAGTGATGGGGCACTCAGATTGCTCTGAATCCCTATTGCAATAAACAAGATAATGACGGGTATTTTTATGTATGTCACTTGTGGATCAGTGGGAGAATTTCTTTAGGCCACATATCTAGGAGTGTCTTTGCTGGGTCATACCTACGTGTGTGTGTAGACTTGATTAGAATAGATGCTGACAGATAGCTCTTGAAAATGTTCCACCATTCTTCTCCCACCAGGATTGAGATTTCCTATATCCACACATAACTAATAATTGGCATCACCTAGATTTACGTTTTAAGCAAATTAACAGGGATAAGATAATATTTCATGATTGTTTTCATTTTCTTCTATGATTACTACTAAATTTGAATATCTTTTGATTTGCTTATTGCTTTGGGGGTTTGTTCTATTTTAATTGCCTATTCACATGTGGGCCCATTTTTTTTTCTCTTGGGTTATCTATCTCTTATGGACTTAAAGGAGTTCCTTGTATATTTTTGCATAGTCAGTTTTTATATTGCAATTTTTTTCTTACAGTCTATCACTTCTCTATTAACTCTATCCATACTATTCTTCATTAAACAAAAACACTTAATTTTGATGTTAGTTTATTCAACACATTTTTGCCCAAGGATTTGTGCTTCTCGAGTATTTTTTCTTTTTTTCTCAAGTATTTTATTTTATTTTTTTTTAAAGATTTATTTATTTATTTGACAGAGACAGAGTGAGCACAACCTGGGGAATAGCAGGCAGAGGGAAAGGGAGAAGCAGGCTCCCCACTCGGCGGGGAGTCCGATGAGGGGCTTGAGCCCAGGACCCCAGGATCATGACCTGAGCCGAAGGCAGATGCTTAATGACTGAGCCACCCAGGCGCCCCTTCCTCAAGTATTTTAAAGACAATTCTTCCCTACCTCTAAATCACAAATATATATTCTGACATTTTCTTGTATTGATTTTCTATTTTATCTTTCATTAATCTGTCTGGATTCTACTTTTTTATATGATGTATTTAGGGATCCAATTTTCCTTCTTAATATTATATACAAAACACTCTATCCTTCCACTTTTGATTTGTGATGCTATATTTCATATTTACCATATATTAAATTCTAACCTATATAAGGTCTTTCTCTGAATTCACTGTTTTTGTTTCATTGATCTATTTGTCAGTCTGTTTTTATATCAAAACCTACCTATTTTATTACTATGTGTTAGGACAGGCAGACTACCATGGACCCTGAGCATCCATGAACTTCCTGCCGAGTGGACCAAACTGTAAGGCTTATTTGTCCCCTAAACCAAGCAGTTTCGGTAGCTGGTCATATAGGCTGATAAGTAGGCCAAGTGACCACAGCATGACTACTTGTCAGTCTCTGGTGGAGGTGAAGGGAAGAGAGAGGGAGATATTGTCATGTTTACTGCTTACTACAGAAGGTGCTGTGACCATCTGGTAGGGCTGTTTGGTCCACTGTTGTGTACCACTTTTATTGCTCTCAGTGCTGAGTGTATAATTAGTATCGATGGTTTATATGCTTATGCTGTGAACCCTCATAAAATTCAAGGGAGATTGTCCCAATTGGAAAGAGTCACTTTTAGAGAAATGACAGTGGATACAACAGACCACCAATTAGGCTTTCGGCTTCCTCCCATGTTGTACAACGGAAACTATAAACTTCCGGAGAGAGAAAAGGAAATCACAGACTTGGCGTCTGTAAACTCCAAAGACCCTTTTGGACTACAGATATCTGCTACTGATAACTGTGCTGATTGGAACCAATACTGGTGAATGTTCTGCCAACACGTGAATGGGTATTCTGCTGTTTTGGGATAAAATATTCATTAATATCAATTATGTCAAGTTGGTTGATAGTGCTGTTCAAGTCTTTATATTTACTAATTTTCTGTCTATCTTGTCTATCAATTACTGATTAAGGAGTGTTATCTCCCATTATAATTGTAGATTATCCATTTCTCATTTCAGTTCTATTTGCTTTTTCTTCACATATTTTGAATCTGTTATTAGATGCATACAGATTTAAATATGTTATTTTTTAACAAATTGATAACTTTATCTTTAGGAAATATTCTTTTTTATCTCTGGTGATAATACTTGTTATGAAGTCTGCCTTATCTGATATTATCTTAGCCAGCTTGCTTACCATTAATGTTTATTGGCATAACTGTTTCTGTCTTCCACTTCTAACTTATTAATGTTTTTATATTTAAGGTGGGTTTCTTGCAGATTACATTTTTCTTAAGTCCAATTTGAAAATCTCTGGCTTTACATTGGAGTATATAGACCAATGGTCAACAAAGCATTTTTGAAATGGCCAGATGGTAATATTTTAGGCTTTTGGATCATATAGTCTCTGTTGAAACTGCTAAACCCTGCTGTTATAGTATGAAAGCTGCATAGGCCACACATAAATGAATGGGCATGGCTGTGTTCCAATACAATTATGAACAAAAATCACGACGGGCTGTATTTGGCCCATGGGCCATAGTTTGCTGATCCATGGTTTATACCCTTTATGTTTAATGTAAATATTTAGAGGGTCAAGGTTAAATCATCCAACTTGTTTGTTTTCTATTTGTCTCATGTGTTATTCATTCATTTCCATTTCCATTTGCTTTTCTTTTCTTTTCCCACCTCCTATTGGGTTGAGTGTTTTTTAAAATTCCATTTTACCTCTTTTTTTAAAACATATTAGGTGAAAAAAACCTCTTTGTGTTTTACATCTTAAGTGATTGTTGTATGGTTTATAATATACCTCTTTACCTTTTCACAGTCTACTTTAAAGTAATATTATAGCACTTTAGAGATTAAGATTATTTTTTTAAAGATTTATTTATTCACTTAGGAGAGGGAGACAAGCAGATTCCCTGTTGAGCAGGGAGCCTGATGTGGGGCTCTATTGCAGAACACCGAGACCATGACCTGAGCTGAAACCAAGAGTTGGATGCTCAAGTGGTTGAGCCACCCAGGCACCCATATAGATTAAGATTCTTTTTTTTTTTTTTAAGCTTTTATTTATATATTTGACAGAGAGAGACAGCGAGAGCCGGAACACAAGCAGCGGGGAGTGGGAGAGGGAGAAGCAGGCTTCCCCTCGAGGAGGGAGCCCGATGTGGGACTCGATCCCAGGACCCTGGGATCATGACCTGAGCCGAAGGCAGACGCTTAACGACTGAGCCACCCAGGTGCCCTAGATTAAGATTCTTAAATACTCTCACTTTCCACCCTGTCATTTGTGCTATTTTTGTCATACATTTTACCTCTTTGTGTGCTATGCTGTGTGCATTGCAACTACTTTTTTCCCAGATTTTTTGAAGTATAATTGACAAAAAGTTTTAATATATTTAAGGTGTACAGTGTGATGATTTGTCCTATACATATATTGTGAAAGGATTCCCATACCATCAAGTTAATTAACACCTCACATATTTACCATTTTCTTAGGGGGAGTGAGAATACTTTAGTTCTACTCTCTTAGCAAATTTCAGTTATACACATTTTCAACTATAGTAACCATGTTACTCAGATCCTCAGACCTTATTCACCTTATAACTGAAGGTTTATATCCTTTCACTAAACTTTCCCTGTTTCAACCCCTCCCCGCAAGTCCCTGGCAACCACCATTCTACTCTCCATTTCTATTCAACATTTTTGAAGGTTTCACAGTATGTGATATTATGCAGTATTTATCTTTCTCTGTCTGCCTTATTTCATTTAGCATAATGCCCTCCAAGTTCATCCATGTTGTCACAAATGGCAATATTCCGCAACCCCGCCTATTTGTTATTAAGGCTGAAGACATTCCATTGTATGTGTGTGTTTGTGTCTCTGTGTGTGTATGTGATATTTTTTTTATCGATCTGCTAATAGACACTCAGGTTGTTTCCATATCTTGGCTATTGTTAATAATGCTGCAACAAACATGAGAGTACAAATATGTCTTCAAGATAAGGATTTTGTTTCCTTTGGATATCCAGAAGTGGAGTTGCTGGATCATGTGGTAGTTCTTTTAATTTCTTGAAGAACCTCCATACTGTTTTCTATAGTGGCTGCACAGTTTACATTCCTACCAACAGAGTATAAGGGCTCACTATTCTGCATATGTTTGCTAGTATTTGTTATCTTTTGTCTTTTTGATAATAGACATCCTAACAGGTATGAGGTGGTATCTCACTGTGGTTTTGATTTACATTTTCCTGATGATTAGTGATATTGAGCACCTTTCCTGTATTTGTTGGTCATTTGAATGTATTCTTCAAAAAGATATCTATTCAGGTGGTTTGTCCATCCTTTAATTGAGTTTTTTAATTGATTTATATGAGTTCCTTGTATATTTTGAATATTAACCCCTTATCAGATATGTGGCTTGCAAATATTTTCTCTAATTCTGTAATTTGGCTTTTTATTTTGTTGATGGTTTCCTTTGTTGTGGATAATCTTTTTAGTTTGATATACTTCCACTTATTTATTTTTGCTTTGGTTTCTTTGCTTTTGGTGTAAAATCCAAAAAAAAATCATTGCTGAGATCAATATCAAGAAAATTTCCTCCTGGGGCACCTGGGTGGCTCAGTCGTTAAGCGTCTGCCTTCGGCTGAGGTCATGATCCCAGGGTCCTGGGATCAAGCCCCGCATCGGGCTCCCTGCTTGCCGGGAAGCCTGCTTCTCCCTCTCCCACTCCCCCTGCCTGTGTTCCCTCTCTCGCTGTGTCTCTCTCTGTCAAATAAATAAATAAAATCTTTAAAAAAAAAAAAAGAAAAGAAAATTTCCTCCTGTGTTTCTTCTAGGAGTTTTATAGTTTCAGATCTTAAGTTCAAGTCTTTAATCTATTTTGAGTGATTTTTGTTAGTGGTATAAGATAGGGGTCCAATTTCATTCTTCCACATGTGGATATTCAGATTTCAGATTTGCCAGGCTCCACAATAGTGTGAGCCAATGGAAACAACATCTGTCTCTGTCTCTACACACACACACACACACACACATTTATATTTATATATTTATGCAAGGATTTATTTTATACAATACACACAGACAAACACACATATATATATACATCCTATGAATTATATTTCTTTTTTTTTTTCAGGGGTTTCTATTTCTTTGGAGGATCCTGAGTGACATACCATATAAATCTCCCCCAGTACACTTCCCTTCTTTTGAAAATGTAATCCTCTAAATTTCTGCCTGGTTTTTCCACTCACTTTCTATGACCTTAAATAGCTTTTATATATTTTTTCCAGAGCTTATAATTGTTAGCTATATGATGGTTAATCTGATACAAGATACCCTCCCATTTCAAATCTAATTTTTTCCTATAATATTGGGCATTTCTGAGATAAATCTAATCTGGCCATTACTATATTATTATCAGAAATTGCTTGATTTGGTTTGCTAATATTTGTTTTAGGATTTTAAATCATGATTCATTATTAAAATTTGCCTCTAATTTGTCTTTCTTGTACCAATCCTGTCAGGTTTTAGAAAAAAAGGAAATGTCAATTGCATAAAAGAAGGAGTGTATTTTTCCTCTTTTAAAATAATTTGGAAACATTTATCTACAATTAATTTGTTTTTTCTTTTTCTTTTTTTGTATTTTAGGTAGAACTTGCCTGTTTGGACCTGGCACTTTCCTTATAGAAAGATTAACCACTGATTCAAATTTTTAAAAAAATTATTATAAGGTGATAGGACTTTGATGTTTCCTATTTCTTTTTCAATTAGTGTTAGTAACCTATATTGTTCTCAGAAATTATCTTTTCTTTATGCCTTAAAATTTAGTGGCATAAAGGTTTTCATAATGCTCACTTATAATCATTTTAATATTTGCTATATCTCTAGTTATACTTAACTAAAGATCCTTAATATTTCATTTTATTTTGTTGTTGCTAGTTGTTGTGGTGTTCTCTCTCTCTCTTTTCATCTCATTACAAATGTGGGAATTTTACTGGTCTTTTCCTAGGTGTCTTTTGGCTTTGCTGATCTTCATTGTCTTATTTTTTTAAAAAATTGAGATGTAATTGACATATAGCATTGTGTAAGTTTAAGGTGTACAACATATTGGTTTAACACGTTTATATATTGTAATATGATTACAGTAATGTTAGCTAACACCTTTATTATGTCACATATTTATCATTTATTTTTTGTGTTGTGAACAGTTAGAATCTAGTCTCTTAATAACTTTGAAGTTTATAATGTGGTGTTGCTGAGTATAATCACTATGTTGTTCATTAGATTTCCAGAATTTATTTATCTACTAGTTGTAAGTTTGTACCCTTAAACAATATCTCCCCAATTCCTGCACCCTCTAGTGCCTCCTACCATTCTATTGTTTTTACAAGTTCAGTTTTTTTTAGATTCAACATATAAGTGAAATTGTACAATATTTTGTCATTCTCTGACTTATTTCACTTAGCATAATGCCTTCAAGTTTTATTCATGTTGCCACACATGGCAGGATTTTTTTCTTTTTTTTTTTTTTTTTTTTAAAGAACTGTTTTATTTTATTTTTTTTTAAGATTTTATTTATTTGCGAGAGAGAGAATGAGAGACAGAGAACATGAGAGGGAGGAGGGTCAGAGGGAGAAGCAGACTCCCCGCTGAGCAGGGAGCCCGATGCGGGACTCGATCCCGGGACTCCAGGATCATGACCTGAGCCGAAGGCAGTCGCTTAACCAACTGAGCCACCCAGGCGCCCGATTTCTTTCTTTCTTATTGCTGAGTAATATTCTTTTTTTTAAATTTTTTATTGTTATGTTAATCACCATACATTACATCTTTAGTTTTTTTTAATTTTAAAAGATTTTGTTTATTTATTTGACAGAGAGAGAGACAGTGAGAGCAGGAACACAAGCAGGGGGAGTGGGAGAGGGAGAAGCAGGCCTCCTGCCAAGCAGGGAGCCCGATGCGGGACTCGATCCCAGGACCCTGGGATAATGACCTGAGCCGAAGGCAGACGCTCAACGACTGAGCCACCCAGGCGCCCACATCTTTAGTTTTTGATTTAGTGTTCCATGATTCATTGTTTGTGTATAACACCCAGTGCTCCATGCAATACGTGCCCTCTTTAATACCCATCACCAGGCTAACCCATCCTCCCACCCCCCTCCCCTCTAGAACCCTCAGTCTGTTTTTCAGAGTCCATCTGAAACTAACTTCAATTCTTTTATTTTTTTATTTTTATTTATTTTAAAGATTTAAAGATTTTATTTTTTCTAATTTAAATTCAATTAGCCAACATACAGTACATCATTAGTTTTTGGTGTAGTGTTCAATGATTCATTAGCTGCATATAACACCCAGTGCCTAAGAGTGGGATTGCTGGATCATATGGTAGTTCAATTTTTAAGTTTTTGAGGAAAAGCCACTGTTTTTTATAATGGTTTAACCAATTCTTCATTATCTTTTGTTTTATATTTCATTAATGGTTGCTTTTAAGTTATTTTGCCCTCACTTCATTTTGCTTCATATTTATTCTGATGTTCTTTTTAAAACTTCTTAGTAATTATTTTATCTTTCTATTATTCTTTTATTTTATAAAGCTTTAAGGTCAGAAACTTATTCTAAGTACCACTTTAACTGTATCCCATAACAGTTGATATACAGTATTCTTGCTATCCATTAGTCTTAAATATTTTCAAATTTCCATTATAATTTCCTCTGATCGTTAGTTATTTAGAAATGTTTTATTTTATAATTTTGAAAATTAGTTTAAAAAAATTATTTCCCTTTACTTAAAGATTTCTGTTAAGTGACTTTTTAGTCAAACAAAAATGTATTGTGTATGTTACCAATTCCTTGAAGTTTTTTGAGACTTGCTTTAGTGCCTAGTATGTTGTAAATTTTCATAAGTGCCCTTTGTGAATTTAAATAAAGTGTGCCTCTTCTCATTGTTGGACTTTAGAGGGCAGCCAACAATAATACACCTGTCTTCTCTATAAGAGTTCTGGTAGCAATCAAAAAATAAACCAAAAAAATAAATAAATAAACAAACCAAAAATTTGACAGATGGAATCCAAACTATCACTTCTATAGTGATCCAGCTAATGTTAGAGAATATGGCTGATATTCACAGGAAAGTAAATGTTTTAACACTAAACCTCAGATTTAGGCAGAATTACCCATCTGGTCACAGGGAATGCTAGTCCCATACACCTCTCTGATAATGGTGGTGGCTGTAATGATCAAATTATGGCATAGAGTAGCAAAGCAGACCATGTGGTCCCTGTTGGAAGCTTCGTTCTAAGAGAAATTGAAGAGGAAGGGTCTAGCATCTATATGTCACATTTTTTCTTTCTACACTGAACAGTCAGATTAATCCTTAGAGAAGAGTGTGTTGAATTAGAATTAGAGAGAGGTCAAAAGTGTTACTCCAGTGGAATTCCCACCACATGAAATAACATGTCAGGAGTGTTCTCCTCCTAACATTATTCTCTATATGTTTATCATATCAAGCTTGTTCATTGCTTTGTTCATCTTTCAAATCTTTATTTCATGCCAACTCAGCCAAACAGGTGAAGTATTTATATATATTACCTAGTATTTTCACATTTGTGCATATGTAGTATAAATGTTTACTTTTCATCTTATAGATTTCTGCCCTTCTCTTCTAAAATAATTTTTGATGTACTTTCCTAATTTAAAAGGGTTATTAACTTCCTTTCATTTTTAGTTTTCTTGAATAATAAAAGTATTTAATGTTATATGTTTTTTTTTCTGAGTATGGTTTTTATGTTGCCTCTTGTTTTGATTTTTTTGTTCTACTTTTCTTTGATCTTAAGCACTTTTTAAAGGGAGAATAAGGTTAAAATGGACACTAAAGGTGGTCTCTAAAGAAAGAAAAGTTTTTGAAATAACAATTAGTTAGAAGGTATGACCCTTGAGTAAGTGGGTAACTGCAATTTCATTGAGTCAAGCTGAAATGATGACCTTTTTATCCTCTTGGTCTTTCAGATTAAGCCATACATCCTTAACAGGAAAAATAAACATTGCCTATTATTTAATGTAAATCTTAAGAGCACAGAAAACTGACATTTCAGAAACACCAAACAAATACTGAGTAATTAATTTTATTGCCTGACCTGAGATGCCTGCAACTTTATATAATCCCATTCTTGTTATACTAAGTTTTAAACTTATTTTAAAATAGCTTAGTACTTTTTCTGATTACTTCCATTAAACAGAACTAAAACACCAAAATACCATATATAAAACAAACATAAGACTCTGAAAGGTAGAAAGAAAAATGCTGACTTGCTAGGGTTTTGGGGCCTGAGAATATGGCATGCTGGTGAATTCCCCAGATTTCCTTTTTTGCCTCATATGTCCCAGACTTTTTGCTGAAGAAACCAGGAATGCAGAATGCCAACAGGCACAGGATAAATAAAAACCCCAACAAAACCCTGCTCTCTCTAGCTAAAAAATATCAGGACAGAAGAGCTTAGCAAGACCCAAAACTTTTAGATAATAACTCTTTTACTGCAGCCAAACACCACAGAAGAAGCTGTGGCCAAACCCCCATCCCCGCCAGTAAAGGCCAAGTGAGGAACATAAGCTCCCACCCTTGTTCTAATGAGACACTTTAATACCCCCACTTGGATGATGTCCGAAAAGACCAAGTAGGGTGATGAGACTTTCATCCTCACTGGCTGGTAATAAGGCATCCTTACCATGATGTCAGTGAAGATCTTGTGAGGAGCCTGGATTTCCATCCCCACCTAGCAGTAATGTGGCACCCTTCCCCCTTCTCACTGTGGTGGGTGGCATCATGGAAGCCCAGTAGGGAGTTAAGACTTTTACCATCCCTCACTGGCAATGAGGCCACTACCATTATAGTATCAATGGATACCACATAAGGAGTGCAAACTACCACCCCTGCCCATCAGTAATGGGAAGTCTCATTGATACCAAAGGCATAGGTATCAATGAAGGCCAACTGGGGAACCTGGATGTCTACCTCTAATTGGCAGTAACAAGGTGGCATATATCCTTCCTCTTACTGGAGCAGTATCAGAGAAAACCAGATAAAATGGAAAGTTTAGCTAAGATCCATTTTTATAACATAATACAAATATGTCCAAGTTTCAATAAAAAAATCATTTGTCATACTAAGAATCAGGAAGAACTCAAAGTGTGTAAAAAAAAAAACAATCAATATATGGCAACAGAAAAATAACACATTAGAACTATCTGACAAAAATTTTCAGGCAGTTATGCTATAAATGCTCCAATGAGGAATTATGAACATGTGTGAAACAAATGAAAATACAGAGAACCTCAGAAAAAATAGGCACAGCAAAGAAACAGAAGATATAAAGGACCAAATGGAAATTTTAGAATGGAAAAATATAATAACCAAAATAAAAAAGCTCAGTGGGTGGACTCAACAGCATAATGGAAGGAATAAAAGAATCAGTTAACTTAATGACAAAATAGTAAAATCACCCAATCTGAACAACATAGAGAAATATGTTGGGGACATTTGGGGATATAACCAACAAATTTAAGCTTCATATCATTGAATTTCCAGAAGGAAAGAATAAAGAGGGAGGGATTTAAAATTACTCAAAGAAATGATGGCTGAAAACTTGGCAAGAGATATAAATTTACCAATTTGAGAAGCTGAGTGAATCCCAAACAAGATAAACAACAACAACAACAAAATCTATGTCAAGACACATTAGAATTAGAAAACTAAAGTCACAGGAGAAAATCCTAAAAGCAGTCACAGAAAAATGATACTTTAGCTATAGAGGAAAACCGCTTCAAATGACAATGGATTTCTCATCAGAAGCTATGTAGAACAGAAAGAAGTGGCACAATATGTTTCAGAATTTCCAACCAGCATTTTATAACAAGCAAACATACAACAAAATTAAAACATTACACGTTAGCACTAACATGTCAATATTACATTAAATCATTAAAAATTCTAAATACACAAATTAAAAGACAGAGATTGGCAGAGTGGATTAAAAAAACATGATCCAATGACCTATTCACTATATAAATCTCAATTCTATGTGCAGGTTAAAAATAATATGAGAATACATAAAATTATGCAAACACTAGTCAAAGGAAAACAGGAGTGGATATATTAATATCAGATACAGTAGACATTACAGCACAGAAAAATATCAGAGACAAAGAGGGACATTATATAATGACAAAAGTGTCAATACCAAATGTGCATGTACCAGACAACAAAGCAGCAGAATATGTGAAGCAAAAATTGATATAATTAACACAGGAAATAGATCAATTCAGTTATAGTTAGAACTTTAACCCCTCTCCCAACAATTAATAGAACAACTAGACAGAATCTGAACAAAGATACAGAAGAACTCAAATCTGCCATCCACAAAGAGGATCTAATCAACATTTATAAAACACTCTACACAACAGTAGCAGGTAAGTTTTTTTTTTTTTTCAAATGTTTATGGAGCACATACCAATGTAAACACTATTTTGGGTCATAAAACAAACTTAAACAAATTTTAAAATATTGAAATCATACAGTGTATTCTCTGACTACCAGGGAATAAAACTAAAAATCAAAATCAGAAAGATAACAGAAAAATCTCCAAACACTTGGAAACCCACAGCACACTTTACTAATCTATGGGTCAAATAGAGGGCGTCAAGAGAAACCAAAGCAGACATTGAACTGATGAACATGAAAATAAAATACATCAAAATTTGTAGGACACAACTAAAGCATTGCTGAAAGGGAAATTTGTAGCACTAAATTCATACATTAGAAATGAATAGAAGTATCAAATCAGTACTATTAAGTTCCCACCTGAAGAACCTGGAAAAAGAAGAAAATAAACCCAAAGCAATGGGAAGGAAGTAAATAATAACGATAAGATGTGATAAGTAGGAAATTGAAAATGGAAAATACAGTGGAGGAAACCAATGAAACAAAGAACTGGGTGGTTACCAGAGGGGAGGTGGGTGGGGGGATGGGTGAAATAGGTGATTGGAATTAAGGAGTACACTTGTTGTGATGAGCATTGAGTAATGTATAGGATTGTTGAATCACTGTATTTTACACCTGAAACTAATAAAACACTGCATTGTTAACTACACTGGAATTAAAATAAAAAACTTACTAAAAGTTTGCCAAACCTCTAGCAAAAAAGAGGGCATAAAAGATCAATATCAGGAATGAAACATGGATATCATTATAGACTCTCCTGATATCAAAAGAGAAATAAGGGAATGGCACAAAAAACTCTACATGTACAAATGTGATTTTATTGAAGTTAACCATTTCTTAGAAAACCACAAACTACCACAACTCACCCAATATGAAATAAATTATATGAGTAGCCTCATAACTGTTAGGTAAATTTAGTTCATAATTTAAAAATTCCCCTAAAAAGAAATCTCCAGGCTCAGAATGTCTCACTGGAGAATTTTACCAAACATTTAAAGAAAAATTTAATATCAAATCTGTGTAATCTCATTTAGAAAATAAAAGGGGAGAAAATAAAAATTTATGTTATGAATCTAGCATTACTCTGATACAAAACCAGAAAATACAGTTAAAAGAAAACCATGAGAGACTATGGACTCTGAGAAACAAACTGAGGGTTCTAGAAGAGAGGGGGTGGGGGGATGGGTTAGCCTGGTGATGGGTATTAAAGAGGGCACGTACTGAATGGAGCCCTGGGTGTTATACGCAAACAATGAATCATGGAACACTACATCAAAACTAATGATGTAATGTATGGTGATTAATATGACATAATAAAAAAAAAAAACCCTGCAGACCAATATCTGTCATAAACACAATACAAAGTCCTTTGTAAATATTCACGAATAGAATTTAGAAATATATTTAAAAAATTATACACCACGACCCAGTTGGATTTGTTCTGGAAATACAAGCTGGTTCAATATTTGAAATCAATTAGGGTAATGCAACATATTAGCAAGTTTAAGAAAACTCACATAATAATATTAACTGGTACAGAAAAAAATCATTTGAAATACTTCAATATACATTCATGATTGAAATTCTCAAAAAAATAGGAATAGAGAGAAATTTCTTTAGCTTGATAAAAAATATCTACAAAAAAAAGCCTTACAGCTTATACATAATAGTGAAAGACTAAATGCTTTCTCCCTAAGATCAAGAACAAGCCAAAGATGTCTGCTCTCACTACTCTTATTCAACATAGTGCTGGGAATTCTAGCCACGTAAATAAAACAAGAAAGGGAAATAAAGGGCATACAGTTCATAAAGGAAGAAATAAAACTGTTTCTCTCTACAGATGATATAATTTTTTCTATAGAAAGCAAGTATCAAGGAATATTTAAAAAAGGAACTTTCAGAAGGACAAAATCAATTGTAATTTTGATATACTAACAATGAACACTGGAATTAATAATGCAGTACTATTTATAATTGCTCAAAAAATGAAATGCTTATGTGTAAATATAACAAAACATGTGCAGGATTGTATATGAAAACTACACAACACTGAAAAAAATCAAAGAAGATCTAGACATATGGAGAGATATGCCATGTTCATAAATTGGAAGACAACATAGTAAAGATGTTAATTCTCCTCAAGTTGATATACAGGTTTAATGCAATTCCTATAAAAACTTCAGCAAGAATTTCTGTAGATATAGGCATTAGTAATCTAGAATTGGTATGGAAAAACAAAGGAATTAGAATAGCTAAAATTATTCTGAGAAAGAAGAAAAAAATGCATAAAAGTAAAATAGATGGGCACATATAAAAGCCAGTATTACTATAATTTTGGTTTATAACTCCACATTTTATCTTCTACAGGATTTAAAAGATAAGTGCACAAAAATATTTTGTATGCAATGTGTAAAAATGTAATTTGTGATATTAATAATATAAAAGGGGTAACAGAACTTTATAGGAGTAGAGTTTTCAAATGTGATTGAAGATGATATCAATTCAAAATAGATAGTTATATGTAAACCCCATGGTAACTACAAAAACAAAACAAAACTCTAGAATATACACAAAATATGCACCATATACAAAAAAATAGCTAACAATGGACCAAAGATCTAAACATAAGAGCTAAACTATAAAACTCTTAAAGGAAAAAACACAGGAAAAAACTTGATGACATTCAGATGTAGTTAAGATTTCTTGGATGTGATACCAAAGGCATGGGTAACAAAAGAGAAAAATAAATGACTTTGTCTTAATCAAAATTTAAAACTTGTGTGCATCAAAGAGTTTGAAAAGGCAATCCAGAGAATGGGAGAAAATATTTGAATTTTATTCATTTGATAAGGGATTAATATCCAGCATATATAAAGAACTCCTACAACCCAACAACAACAACAGTATAACAGAATCAAACAACCCAATTAAAAAATGGGCCAGTCTAGAATAGCCATTTCTCTGAAGAAGATATACAAATTCCCAATAAGCACATGAAAAGATGTTCAACATCACTAGCCATTAGGAAAAGGAAAATCAAAACCACAATGAAATACCACTTTATACCTATTAGGATTGCTATTTATCAAAACAACAAAAACAAAAACAAACCACAAAAAAAAAACAACAAAGGAAAATAATAAGTGTTAGTGAGGATGTAGAGAAATTAGAACGCTTATGCATTATTGATGAGAATTTGAAGTGGTGCAGCCACTGTGGGAAACAGTATGGTGATTCCTTCAAAAAAATTAAACAGAATTACCATATGATCCAGCAATTCCATTTCTATATATATACCCAAAAGAATTGAAAGCAAGTGCTCAAAGAGATAACTTTGTGCACCAGTGTTCATTGCATTACTCACAATAGCCAAAAGGTAGAAATAATCCAAATGTCCATTAACATATGAATGGATAAACAAAATGTGATATATTCACACCATGAATACATATATATATATATTAATGTAATGGAATAACCTTAAAAAGAAATGACTTTGACAGATGCTACAAGGAAGAACCCTGAAAACATTAAGCTCAGTGAAATAAGCCAGACACAAGAAGACAAATATTGTATGATTCCAGTTATATCGAGGTATCTAGAGTAGTCAAACTTATACAGAAAGAAAGTAGAACAGTGGTTACCAGACGTCGGGGAGAGAGAGGAATGGAAGTTATTTTTTAATGGTACAAAGTTTCTGTTTGGGATGATGAAAAAGAAATGGATAGTGATGATGGTTTCACAATATTGTGAATGTACTTGGTACTTCTGAATTATAAACTTTAAAATGTTTAAATGGTAAATTTTATGTTATGTATATTTTTCCCCAATAAGAAAAGCAAAAAATTGGGGAAAAAATCAACTCACTCATACAGTTCTTTAAATGCTTTCACATCCATTTTCTTGATTCTCTGGGTTATAATTCTTTGCCATGCTGCTTGAGATCACCCTGTACTTATCCTCTCATACCACTGATCCAGGGAGCTATAGTGTTTGATTAAATTACTGCCCTTAGTAGACTGCAAATTTTGAGAGGGCAGATTGTCTTCTCCACCATTGTGTCCTAGGATCTATTATGTGTTTGGCAAACAGTAGGTGTTCAAATATTTATTGAATACAACAAGTCTCAAAGATGTGTAAAATGATGGCTAGAAATCTCAAGTCTTTTCCTCTAAATCTATTCTTTTACTGGGACAACAATATTTTCTAGTGATCGCTCTACTTCTAGTACTTCTAGCGTTTAAGCTGAATCTGTCTAGAGGTATGGATGGTAGTTTTGTCTTTCCTTGAAATAGCTTTTGCAATGGGCACACTGCTTTAAGTTTTAATCATGAGTCCACCACAAACTTTGAAGGTTTCTTCCTGTATACCTGACATCACTTTCCCTCATCACTTATAAGATTACTTGTAAAAATATTAAGGTGGAGTATCCCAGGCAAAAATGGATCTGTAGCAATACTCCTGAATAAACCAGAGATTTAATCACCCCTTATCATATTTTTTCTGGAAAGTTCCTTCTTACCCCTTACGTCTTCTGGCAATCCAAAGAATTTCCAAGGTACAATGTACTCAAAACCTGGGTCAGCTCAACACAAAAAGCATGTGAATGTTTTCAAATAACAGTTTACAAATACATTATTTGTAAACATTTGGCTATTTTGATATTTGAGGGGGATAGAAGGAAGATAGCTGAAAAGCACCAGAATTTTGGCTGGGTCCCAGGAAGGGTGGGGAAGAAGCCTTGAGAGGCGGAGGTATTAGATATATGAACACAATGCAGTGGGCAAATACATTGGAATTGCGGCACAACGACCTCAGGTGCAATGACAGGCCTGTTCCCAGCAGAGGGCGCTGTGGGTCTGCGTGAAGGCTCCTGGGTACCCTCAGCATCCTTTGATCGTTGCAGTTTTGTATTCTTGCCATTACTTTTAAGATCTAGCTTTGGTGACTATAACCTTAGGAAAGCCTTGAGATCTGAGGTTTGGGCAATGGTTCAAGGTTTTTGGGGAAATACTGTATTCACTCTCTCAGGATGGAAAGAGCTCTCTCCTGTTGGCACCAAAGACCTGGGGACAGGGATTGAAACTAAAATTAACAAGAAAGCTGTCAAGGCAATCGGCTCCATCTATTTTACCAGACCCAGCTTTCTCTTCTCTTTAAACACCTGGCTTTGAAATCAGACCTAATTTCTGCAGGTTGCAGAGAAATGTGGGAGCATGCAAGCCCTGTTTAAGTATGGCTTTTCTTGGAGAAGTGTGCTTCCCAGACTAAATTAGCTGAGCATGTGAAGAGATGACAGCAGAGAAAGACAGGGGAATGATATATTTTTCATTTGTCAGCAAGCTAAGGGACATCTTTGTAGCTCACGCAAGAACGCTGGGAAATGCTGGGCAGTCATGAATGCTAAAGCCTTTGGGATTCCTGCCAAGGGGACTCAGCTTACATGCTCCAGGCCATAACAACTTTATAGGCAACACGGAGAGTGACAGTTTGGCTTATGCTGGAGGTTTTACACTTTGTATGCTTGAAGGCACTACTTAGCACCACTCTCCACTTTTTCAGCCATCTCCACCTCCCAAGAGGTTGGAAGACGCCTTTTACACCTTCAGTGCCAGAATTCAGTTATCCGTGTGAATGCAAAAGGGGAAGTTATGGAAAGAATGTCTGTGGTCTCCTATCATAGACAGTTGCTGGGGCTATTAAATCATGGATTTCTTGCTTTAAAAGGTCAAGTTTCTTATTACCTGGTGAATGGAAATCAGGCCTTATGGCTAAAAGCTGGGAGTAAGAGGAGAAAATTAACATTTAATGAGCACCTACACAGTGCCAGGAGATTTTCCTCCTTTATCAACTTTGCTGCCTTGTTGTATTAGGATTATTTTTTCCCTTTTAACATTTGGTAAACTTAAGAAAGTTTAAGGAACCTATCTGAGGCCACGGTGTTAGAATCAGGATTGGACACAGGTTTGTCTGCCTACAAAGTCCTGGTTCTTTCCATCCATCACCACTGGACTTCTCTGGGCTTACGAAGATCAAATCTTCCCTGGGCGCCTGGGTGGCTCAGTTGGTTAAGCAACTGCCTTCGGCTCAGGTCATGATCCCGGAGTCCCGGGATCGAGTCCCGCATCAGGCTCCCTGCTCAGCAGGGAGTCTGCTTCTCCCTCTGACCCTCCTCCCTCTCATGCTCTCTGTCTCTCATTCTCTCTCTCGCAAATAAATAAAATCTTAAAAAAAAAAAAAAAAAGATCAAATCTTCCCTTATGTGTAGTTCAGCTGCCTTCCCAGGGAAGGTGCAGATTGTCTGTGGGAAACTGAGAGGAAGCTGTTATAGGGGAAAGTGGCCTATAAGAACTGCATGCATTCACATTTTGGCTTCTTTGCACATAACAAAAATGCAGCCTGGACCAGTCCCCCAAACTGCTTCCTTTGTGGGAAGGCACAGGCCAGGTAAATATGGTCTGAGAGCCATATTAACCAGATCTCAGGCCGTCAGGCCCCAGGGTCCAATCTATAAAATCTCCGTTCCCCATGTGGAGGCATCTGATGCTTCTGGGAAGAAGACATTCCCCTGAGGAGGCAGTTTGTGGCTTTATGAAAACCTCTAAGAAGGAGTGCATATTGGGGAAAATAAGGAATCATTGGTTACAGACAGCTAAAAGTGTGGTACTCAAATGCATTCTACTGACTGCCTTTCCTAGTCTAGGTTCTGAAGACTTGGTGATGATGATGATGGTGATGATGATGATGATGGTGGTGGTGCT
>NC_058413.1:84789241-84874156 GCF_002201575.2 Neomonachus schauinslandi | reverse complement strand
TGATGGTAATGATGATGGTGATGATGATGATGGTGATGATGATGATGGTTGTGAAGACAGAAAACCTGGTTCAATGGTGTGTATGTGCAGTAGATTTGGATTTGGTCCACATGAAACTGGTATGACTTACTGGAAAGTGGTGAAGTGGAAACTAAAGAAAGGTGGACAGTTACTATGGTGGAGACAGTGTAGGAGGTGAGGGAGCTATAGTTTGGAGGTGAAGCAGTTCACTTCTGGGTGTTTGGGAGCTGCTCTTTATTCCTAAAGGCCCTGATGTGATATCCCTGCAGGCTAGAACTCCTCAGTCATGGGAGGGAAAAGCTTCTAAGATGCTGTCCTTTAGGATGCTGTCCTTCTGTACTGGGAGAAGGTTAATGTGTTCCTTTGGACACAGTGCAGTTTAAGCCCCAGAATGACCTAGGACTGGTACCCTTGTAAGCCTTCCTGTCTTTGCTTGGCTGTTCTCCCCACTTGGAATGTTCTTCTCTGTCTTTTATAGCTGGTTGAGTACCAATCATTTTTCAATACCTAGTTGTCATCTCTCTTTTTGTTCTTCATCTTTATTGTCAAACACCAGCACAAAACAACCTGTTGATAAGCCAGAGCTGAGTTTGTTGCTTCCTGTGGTAAAAAGGACACTATGTTGGCAGAGTTCTCACAGAGTCTCAGGGTTTAGGGCAAAGCCAGAATACTTAAGAGGTTTTAAAGTCTCATTTAAGGTGGACTTTAAATGCAGAAGCTTGATTAGGATTAGATGAACATCATGATGTAAGAGTTTATGATTGGTGGACCCAGGAAAGTGAGGGTTTTGAGACTAGGATGGGAAGTGATATGGATCATAAACAATTGGTTTGATGTTACCTATTGAAAAGCTGTCAATTTAAAGTTATTTGCAAATTTATTTTTCTGGGTGAGAGTTTCCTGGAACAGTGAAGACAGTGGAGTAGTCAAGTCATATGAGTGTGAGCTGTGTGGGGGTAGGTGGTTTGGGTTCTCACTATCTCAGTGTAGAAAAATGACTTCTTAGGGTGCCTGGGTGGCTCAGTTGGTTGGTTAAGCGTCTCACTTTTGATTATGGCCTAGGTCATGATCTCAGGGTCATGAGATGGAGCCCTGCGTCGGGCTCTGCATTCAGCATGGAGTCTGCTGGAGATTCTCTCTCCCTCTCCCAGTACCCCTCCCCCCACTAACATGCACTCTCTCTCTAAAATAAATAAATACATCTTTTTTAAAAAAAGAAAAATTATTTCTCCCACCATGATAAACATAGTCGTTCATTCAGATTCCAGCTCAGCACTCATCACAGGGGATGCCAATTATGAGTCTCTTTGCCAGAGTTTACACAAAATCAAACATACAAATATTGAAACCGTTAGTGGAATTAACGAAAGAAAACTTCTGAATGTGGCCCCTACACCAGTAACAGGCTATGTTACAGTTTACAGAGAAATTCTTTTTTTTTTTTTTAAGATTTTATTTATTTATTTAACAGAGAGAGACACAGTGAGAGAGGGAACACAAGCAGGGGGAGTGGGGGAGGGAGAAGCAGGCTCCCCGCTGAGCAGGGAGCCCGATGTGGGGCTCGATCCCAGGACCCTGGGATCATGACCTGAGCCGAAGGCAGAAGCTTAAAGACTGAGCCACCCAGGTGCCCCCAGAGAAATTCTTCAATACATGTTCAATTATACTCTTCCCCTGTCTTCCCTCCTCCTGACCTACCTCTTGCACTCAAAGAACAAGGGAGAAAAATGTGATCAATTTGGTGGGAAGAAGAAATGTGGAACTAAACCTCCTGCATCTAGTCTTTAATCAGAAGCGTGGATATATATTTGGTGGAGGGGAGGTCAAAATCAGCATTAAGAAATGTGATGTAACTTAGAAAACCTGGCATGAAATGTTGGCAGCCTGCCTTTCTTCTGAATCAGTCAGTGCATGAGTTTAAAGCCAGGTTACCTTTCTGCCTACAGTATTATGGTGCCTTCGTTTTCTTGCTTAATCTTCCAGAATCAATCAGAATTCAGTGTCTGAGCTTTGCTACAGTAATTGCCTGGGAGGGAGCTTGGCCAAACTAATAAGGGTCACTTCATGAGTGTTCTACTGGGCCCACAGAAGTCACTAGAAAGAAAATGTGGCTGGGACCCAGAGCTCTTGCTTTATTTGCCATTTCTGTATTCAGACAACATATGGGAAGCATCTTCCAACTGTTTCCTACCTACCTATGGCTCCATGCAGTATTGTAGTCTGCAGTTTTCCTACTAGAACCATGAGTGAAAGGATAAAGGAAGGTGGTGGGGGAGGGATCTGAAACAGGGCAGGATTGCAGAAATGCCAGATAATAAGAATGCCAATAATGCACTGTGATAGATTCACATTTGCATAACAGCCTCGTCAATGAAAGCTCTTCCTGTTCTCACTGAAAAAATTGAAAGGCAACAATCAATTCACTGTTCCTACCAGTTACTTAACTAGCCCTCTTCTCTCCATAGAGGAGAGAGTGGACTAAACAGCAGGGTTATGTTTTAGGGGTGCAGAGTCCTGAGAAAGGGAGGAAGGAAACAGGTGGGCGCCCTCGACCTTGGTCTACTGCTGGTCGTAAGTGCAATTCTAGACCGAACATGACAGTGTCCAGGGTTGAAATTAGGAGTTAGCAGAGGATGCTTAGTAACTAGGAAAAGGGCAAGGAAAGATGGCTAGCACTGAGTAACAGCTGAAAATAATAGCTAATATTTACTGGGCCTTTAAATAATTTGTCTCAGAACAGGATATTACACAGAAGTGAAAATGAAGAAATAAGAACTACATGACAACACAAACCTATCTATCTAACACAATTTTAAGGGACAAGAAGCAAGTCCCATATATGTCATATGATACCCTTTTTTATAGCGTTTAAAAACAATTAAAACTAAATATGTTGTTAAGCATATGCATTTTTATAAGAATAATACAAAGAATGCTGAGCAATGATTTACACATCATTAGGATGGTGGTTATCTCTTTGGGAGAGAGAAGGAGCTGATTTGGGAGAGGTTTACAGGTTGATGGGTTATTGGATGTTGATTATATTATAAATGAGTGCATAAAATAATAGACAGCGCTGCAGAGCCAAATGAGGGAAGTGTGTCATGGACCAAGGATTGTCATTAATTCCAATTCTGTGTACCTGAGATAAACACAGACACATACCCCTAGACAAACATCAGATAAATAGCTGAACACAATAAGATACTAAGCACTTAGCATGGGCAGACACTGGGCTCAGCATTTTGTACATGTCCCCTCATTTAATCCTTATGACTACTTTACGAGGTAGGTAATGTTAGAAATCCCATTTTACATACGAGGGTATTAGGCACAGAGAGGTTAAATCACTTGCCCAAGGTCATATGGAGATTGATGGTAGAGCCAGGATTTGAACTAAGTCCAGCAGCCATGTTCTATTGTTCACAATTCCCAGCTCAATTTCTTCTTGAACTTGATACTTCCCGGGGCTCCTCACTGTAGTTAGTACTTGCTGCCTTAGAACGTAGCCTGTTATATACAGCACTGGTCAGTCGGTGTGTATGAAACACCTGGCGTCTCCTTTGGGGTGATGCAGCCAACCTGTGGCCACTGCTGGAGGCAGTTTTGATGAGTATTTTTTGCACAGAAGTGACCATTGACTGACTAGATGTGAGCACCCACCCTCGAGTGGTTAGTCTGGTTGTTGTTCTATGAAATGCTTTGGGGTAAAGAACTTGGTCTAGGAGTGGAGAGTGCTAAGCTAATCAGACTTGAGCTTCCAGAATTTGGACTGTGGAGTATGGAGCACGTGGGCCAGCTGATAGAGAACGGAGAAAACATGCAGAGAAGAGAGATGTCACGAGAAACCAGACAGGCCCTGAAAGGAAAGGGAAGCCATTCACACAGGGACCCAGAACATAGTTATAATCCGTGATTCTCTAGATATGTGTATATACCATACTTGCTTACTATAGCATTTGTTCTCGTGAACATAGCAGAAAGACCAGGCAGGAGTAATTATGGATGAGGTATGGTAAATTCCTTTTTCTTTACAATGTGTGCATAAGACAGTTGTAAGTGCACCTGCTTTTCTCAAATGAGAGATTTCCTTTTAGCAACCCTTTCTTGGAGCTGACTTAGAGGCCACAGACAAGCAGGGCCTCTGGAGAGCCCAAGGAAGAAACTAGCATGAGGAATAAAATTAAGTTGAAAAATCTCCTTTGACATTTACGAAAAGTCAACAGCCATCTAAGTGATGAGAGAGACCAGAAATATAACTGGCTGAATGTCAATTTTAAAACTAGAAAGATAGCTGCTACTTTATCTCTTGGAGCAGGTGTTTCTGAGCAGTAAATAACTCATGGATGGTCTATTAAATTTTAATGCTTGTGATAACAGCAAAGAGCATGTTGCCACCCTCCTAAATACATATATATAAAAACAAACAGCAATTTTCAACATTTATGCTTTGCACCATTTTCTTTTCACAGTTGTTTTACTGCATTATCTTTTGCCATTATCTTGACCACAAGTCCCTGCAGCATGAAGTTGATTTGCAATCGTGGGCAGAACAACCTAATGTAATTAACTATCTGGCAAGTGTACAATGATCATTTCCACATAAAAAAGTTTCTCTCCTTGAATGAACACCTTCCAAATAAGGCACTGATTTCACTGCTTGTAAAGCAGGGATGAGATTTTAATTTTTTTTTTTTTTTTGGAGGTGTGGAGAGCATGGTTTCTCCTGCTTTCTTCATCTAGTTTAAACTCAATCATCTTATGTGAGGTTTTATTCAAATAGGAATTATGACACTTCAAAGTACCTTTAAAAAAATATCCAGAAAAAAAATGAAGCAATGTAATTGGAAGAAGTTTGGATACAAAGAGATATGCAATTTGAATCAGCCAGATGAGAATTATTACCTAATAATGAGACTTTGCACTCCTATTACACTAGCTTTTGTGTCTGAGCCTTTAAAAGCCACAAGCTAATGAAGCTCCTGCCTTCCCATGACTGAGGTCACTGTTGTCATTGTCTGATGAATGGAGAAAATAAGCCACCAAGACTAGGTGGACTTGGCTTTTCTTCAGTTCAAACTGTTTATTAATATAGTGGTTTGGCATAAAACTTAGAAACCTCAGCTCCCAGGTTCTCTTGCTTGTTTACTTTTGCCCCGATTTCTTACTCCTCGCCCCTACATAATGAGCTCCCAAGGTACAGAGATCATGGGGCATAGTGGTGGTAGAGTTTGGGGAGCTGAATTTAAGAATCCATACCCAATGTGGCTTAATGGACTTAGCAGTGATTCTAAATCCTCTTAGGAAAACGAGAAGGAAGGGGTTGGGGAGTGGGCACAGCTATGTGTAAGCGCCGATTGTGAAATATTCAGAAATTTGCCAGCTGGTTGTTAAATCTGAGGTAGCTTGAAATCAGTCATAGTGGGAGTAGTTATGGCACAGATGTCGGCAAATGCTACAATCCAAGGGGCTCCATCACCTGCTAAGCTGGTGCACCAGCACACCAGTGAGAGCTAGTCAAGTGAATGTCAGATGAGGTAAGACTGTTTCATCTCCGGGGCGCCTGGGTGGCTCAGTTGGTTAAGCGACTGCCTTCGGCTCAGGTCATGATTCTGGAGTCCCGGGATCGAGTCCCACATCGGGCTCCCTGCTCGGCAGGGAGTCTGCTTCTCCCTCTGACCCTCCTCCCTCTCATGCTCTCTGTCTCTCATTCTCTCTCTCTCAAATAAATAAATAAAATCTTTAAAAAAAAAAAAAAAGACTGTTTCATCTCCGGCATGACAGGTAATGTTTTATGGCCATGAATCAGGAAGTGATACTGAAATCGAGAGAAAAAGAATCTCCTTGGTAGTTTAGTAAACTTAGGTTCCGACTATATTAGCCACCCCCAAGGTTGGGGCCATCAATCAGGAGACTGTGTGGGAAAACCAGTCACTTTCCCTTCCCCGGGCGTTTTGCCTTTCTTTCTGTGTTCTCTGCTACCTCCATTCATTCCTCCTCCTTTCATTCAGCAAGTTAGTGTTGATTCCTCCCTTGAAGAAGCATTTTTATTTGAAATGGGAAGGCAAAAAGATGAGGCCCCAAACCATCAGCTAACACTTAATTTAACATTTTGCTCAGTCACTTTCTTATGCACTTTATAATTACTTACTGATTGAATCCTCAAACAAAGCAATTAGGTGAATGTTATTATTAACCCTATTCTACAGATAAGGAAACAGTTTCAGAGAGTATAATGTAACGTATCTCTATTTTAGCAGTGCCTGGACAGAACTTGCTCCATTAAAGTTTAGCCAGTAACCTCTACATAGACGTCAGGGTGCTGAAGTAGGCTGCTTTGGGGTCCCCTTTCCCATTCTGTAGAGGAAAGAACACTGAATTAGATGTTAAAGATCTGCATTCTAGAATTCTCCTCTGCTACTTATTTCATGTCCCGGAGACTCATTTTCTTATATAAAGGCAGATAATATTTTCTTTGTTTTGGTGAGGACTGCAGAGAATACATGGAAAAGCATTTTGGTTAATGGTGAGCTGTTTGCAAATGTAAAACCAATTCTAGTTTCTTCTCTCTTGAGTCATGCCTGTATCCCTTTTCTCTTGCCATCTCCTTTTTCCCAGGGTTTCCATCAATCCAAGAGATTAATTTCTACTTCAAGGAAAGGTGATCTTTTAAATCATTTCCTTAAAACTTGCTAAGATCCTTGCACTGACAAATGGTATTTTGTAAAAATGCTGAGTCATCACACTGAGGTCCAACTTTATGCCTAATTCCTGGGAGAGGGGTCTCGCTCCTCAGAGCAAGCATTGACCCACTACACTTGTAGCTGTCCGGGCACATTCGTATACACAGCTATATGTGCAGTAGTTTCATTTAAACTGATGTGGGAAATACAGAGAGAGATGAGGCCAGCCATATGGCGAGTGACTCATGCAGCACCAATAGTAGAACTGCAAGTCATCACCTCCTCTGCTGTTCTGAGCTTGCTGCAGAGACAAGGTCACTTCAGCACACCCATATCTTCTGCTGCTCTTCTCTCCCTCATCTCCTTTTTGCTCCACTCGCACACCCTCAACTCTCTTGCAGAGCCTCGTGACCCCTGCACCTCCTTTTCAAATTAGGCTCCAAGTCTAACCATCTACTCATCCCAGGAGGAAAGCCCCGCTTTCCTGTGTTGTGCTGCTCATTCTGCTGCACTGGCCATCATTAGCCCACTCTAAGGGAAATGTGCCCCTCCATCCCCCACCCACAGGGCAGGCTGATTCAGCAGGGGAAGGGACAGCTTGGAGAGGCAGAATCAGGTTCAGCAGGCACGACAGGCTTACCCTGATGATAGCTTAAACTCTGACCTTGGGGTTTAGCTATGGCTCTGCCTCTAATTTGCCAAGTGATGTTGGTTTAAAGAATTCAGACTAGACTAGACTCTGTTCTAGGTCGGCTGCAAGGAGGAGCATGTTTATTAAGTTAACATGTGTTGAGCATTCATTGTCAGGCACTATCTTAAATAATTTACAAGCATTATCTCATTTAATCCTCCCATTAACCCATGAGGTAATTTCCATTATGATTCCCATTTTGTAGGAACATAAAGTGAAATATAGGGGGGATAAGAACCTTGCCCAAGCTCATGCCCTCAATGAAATTGAAGAGCCAGGATTTGAACTCTGGATATCTAACTTAAGAGTCTACATTCTTAAACACTCTTTCACTCTACCTCTTTCAAAGGGGATTTGTACATTATTTTCTGTCCAAATTGTAATTAAAAGGTGTATTTTTTGCCTACCACAGGTAAAGTAAGCTGTTTTGGGGTCCCCTTTCCCATTCTGTAGAGGAAAGAACACTGAATTAGATGTTAAAGATAGGCAAAATTCTAAAAAGACCCTGTGATGTAATGTTCATCCCCTGATGTTAATCTTTCCCCCCTTAAGTGTGGGTGGGACCTAGGACTTGCTTGTAGCCCACAGGATATGGCAGAGGTGATGGGATGTCACTGCTATGATGTTGTTACATTATCTACAACTTGCCTTAGCAGACTGGAAAGACAGAGAGCCTGCTGCTGGTCTTAAAGAAGCAAACAGTCATGACCCACCTATGGGAGATGGCCACATGGAGTGAGCTGCTTGTGACCCCTTGGACCTAAATGTCACTAGTTGCTAGCAACAACCAGTGAGATTTGGAGGCCCTCAGTCATATGTCTGCAGGGAAATGGAATCTGCCAACAAGCTGAATGAGCTTGGAATTGGAGTTTCCCTAGATAAGCTTCCAGATAAGGATGCAGGGTGGCTGACACCTTGATTGCAGCCTTGTGAGATCCTGAGCAGAGGACCTTGTTGAGCCATGAGGGGACTCCTAACACACAAGGATTGTAAGATAATAAAGATGTGTTGTTTTAAGTTGCTAGCTTTGTAGTAATTTATTACCCTGCAATAGAAGACTAACACAGGTTAAGAAATTTGCCCAAGGTCACATCCTTAGTAAAATTACAGAGCTGGTATTTGAACCCAGTTGTCTGACACAAAAGTCACATTCTTAGCCACTTCACTATTCTACCTCTTTCTTTCTTTTTTTTTAAAGATTTTATTTATTTATTTGAAGAGAGAGACAGAGTGAGAGAAGGAACACAAGCAGGGGGAGTGGCAGAGGGAGAAGCAGGCTTCCCGCCGAGCAGGGAGCCCGATGCGGGGCTCGATCCCAGGACCCTGGGATCATGACCTGAGCTGAAGGCAGACGCTTAATGACTGAGCCACCCAGGCACCCCTATTCTACCTCTTTCAAGAGTGTTTTTATAGATGATTTTTCTGTTCAATATTGTAATTATTCAATTTTCTGCTTTAACAACTCATACCCTATAATGTCCTTGACAGAAGAGTTTTCAGGCACATTTTGATATATTTTTTTAAAGAACTCATCTCCTCTTTGACTTTCTTTTTGTTGCTGGTGGCAACACTCCCAATTGCATGTGTCACAGTCCCTGGCCATTTTAGACCCATAAGTGTACTCACAGTATTTTCAGACTTTTTGTGGGTCTACATAATGTTGAGCATCTGTACCTCAAAAACTCTAAAATATATAATATCATTTAATAAGTAGGAAAATTAGATATCTATGTAGAAGGTCATAAAGACTTTAAAGGTGAGGAAAGGTAGACCATAAGAAGGATGATTAAAACACTTAGCTGGAAAAGTAAAATAAACAAAGAGCCCAAACATTTAAGGAAACTGAACAAGGATAAAGGGCTATTTCAGCCTTGGGTTAGGATGTCAGATGCCTTGTTCAGACTGATTTTTATAACCCTTGCCCTTGAGTCCAGTCAGAAGTGGCAACACAATTTGCAGTACCTAGTGCCAAATGGAAATGCAGGGCCCCTTGTTCAAAAGTGAAGGATTTCAAAGACAGTGACAAGGAAGCTTTAAACCATGCACAGGGTCCCTCTGAGCATGAGGCTATGTGTGAATGCACAGGCTGCATGGCATGAAGCCAGCCCTGAGTGCAATTCACACTAATTCTGAGACATACTGGACCTTGTGGTTATTATTAGATGTCTATCATTATTGTAAGAGTGGCAATTCCTTTTCTCTTTGTATTTCTTACTTGTCTACTTATTCAAAAGAGCTTCCAGCCTGATACCTAGAACCTACAATATGCTTCTCATCTCATCCCTTCAGTTCTTATCTACACTGGGATATTTAATCTGCGAGGTAGGGAGGACTCTTGTCTTCTGGTTTTCAGACTGGAGAATTTAATAGCAAAAATGGTCAACACCTTGATAGAAACCATACAGGAAATGTGGTCCTGCCTCTTAGTCTTCTAGTAGGATCACAAAGCTAAGAGAGGGCAGATTTCTTCTTCTTGTCTTTACTTTTGTGCCTCTGTCCTCCACCCTAGCCTGGCCCACTGCCCTGGTACAGTGTTATGCTCAGGGTGGTGGCTCAGATATGCTGATTATTTAAAGATTGGTTGAAATTCATTGGTAAGACCAGGGAAGATTTTTGTGGGGATAAAGATGAGCAGAGTCTTCAGTGAAATCGATTTTCTGAGAGGGGACTTGTTTTAGAGTCAACCAAGCATTCCAGTTACACCCCACCCAGGCAGGATTCTGATCTTCTTCGTTGCATTCTTTTTTCTCTCTTTTTTGTTGAGACCTAGCGGGGAAAGATTAGGCATTTCTCCCATAAGAAGCTAGTGCTTGTGTCCTGTGATAACTTCTTTTATAAAAATTATAAATGTTATGAGAGGAATTTAGAGATTTAAGCCATGAGGTTGAGGATATTAAATCTTTCCTATACCATCACATCACCTGAGGCATAGGTATGCTTAATAGCCTAGCTGTCAAGGCAAGTGCTGATTCAACTTTGAAAGAGCTCAGTGGTCCTTTGTAAGCGTGGACTGCCTTCATTTTTCTTTTAGTCCCTTCTGATTCCTTACTCCACTATCAGCACAGTCTATGGTCTTTAGCTTCCTCCCATTTTCAACCCTATTTGGGCATCTATTTTCCCTTTGCTCAGATTGCATGATTATGGAATAAGAGTTATAAAGTCCAGTTACAAATTTCAGAGCTGTGAGGGACATTGGAATATAATCCCATCTTCTCCTCTTCTCCAATCTTCTCAAGGTGAAAATCAATGCATTGTAGTTTTCAGGAGAACACTGAATAACTCTGGATGAAACTGAGTTACACTGGACAATTCACCAACAGATCCACAGCCAGGACTCATGGCTTCTAATTGTATATCTACTGCTCTTTTATGCATACTAAGCAACTCCTTCCTTTACTGAGTCATTTGTTATATTACTAGCTATGACCTCAGATTTTTTTTCTTCCACAGTTGCCCTTGGTCCTAAAATATACATATCATTGTTCTCCAGTAGTGCTAATGGGCTATAAATGCCATTACTGCACCCAAATCTTCCACTCTGGGTTCATCTTCTCATTCTCTTTCCTTTTTAAGCTCAGTCTTCTTTTCCCACATGGGAGTGGGTAGTAGTGGTGATGTATGTTAACCCGTTCCAATTTATTTATCCCTTCTCAATATTTTATCTTTATCAATATCCAACCATTAATATTACAAAAGTTCTTTCTTGCACACTTTCTAAATATTTAAGACCTAGCATCTTTAAGAAAAGATAAGAAACCCTTCTCTCCTCCTATTCCCTCTAATCTCTTCCGGCCTCTGCTTTATGGTGAATCTCTAACTTCAGTTGTTGAACACCAATGGTGATTTCTATTGTAGAGTCTATCTTGTCCCTATAGTTTACCTCAAAGCCATCCTCTTTTATGGTAGGATTTCAAAAGTACAAGGTTCTAAATCATCATGTGTTAGATATGACTATTAATATAAATTAAAATTAGGTCTACAAGTGCCCAGTCTGTAACTTTTTCCATTTTGTTCTCCTGTGTTCTTTCAATAGGAGTTAGGTCTTTGAATGAGAAGAAGGGGGAAGATATATGAGATCAGCAAACCACATTTGATTTATTGGCTGGTGTTTGATGCACAAGTCACCACAACCCATAGATGGAGGGAATGTCATCTTGGGAAAGGGACATATTTCTGTCACTGCTCTCTCCTTCCTAGCTGGGCCCTGGGACTCTTCTGGGGATTTAAACCTGCAATTCTATAATTTCATAAGGTTTCATAATATCCCAAGATAGATTCCCTAGGTTAGATGAGTGGGTAATGCTTGTAATATTTACCTATTTACATTGCAAAATGAGAGGGGAGCAGAAATATCAGGAGCTGTCTTTTTCCTAATGCTCGAAGGAGTGAGATTCTGGGAATCAGAGGGGAAGTTGAAATCAAGGGTCCATGGCCAATGAAACACTTAGTAGCTCTTGCAGATTTGTGTGTGGAGACATATCAGAGACAAATGAGATCAACAGGAATGTGCCATTTGATGGATGGTTGTCAGAAAGCTGTTCAGAGGTGGCTAATAGACATCACACAAACCTTAGTCAAAGGTGTCTCAAAACTGTGTTGTCTTTAGTTTCCCTATCATTTTGCATAACACAAGTTTCTAACTCACTTATTCATATTCCTATTTTCTACTTTACTTCTTTTACTCCCTCTGCATGACCCTTGGCCAATGAGTTGGCTGAGTGCAGCCAGTTACCTCTGTGCTGAAACCTAATTGGACAGAATGCTAATGTGTCCAGGGCTCTACTGTGTTTGGACAAAATGTGCCAGAGCCTGACTTTATAGGTTTGCATATGTTGTGTGTGTGTGTGCATGTGTGTGTGCTGCAGGATAGGCTGCAAACCTTTGATAACAAATAGAATAATACTGTTTATATTCATACAGGGGAAGACTTGACTATCAGAACTGAGCTCTTCACAGCGTAATTACAACTTGCTGAGTGCTGTGGCTCTGGTGAACAATGAAGATATAATCAGTGCACCTATTTGTCCTCCTGAATTCCAGCTGCTAAAGCAATTTCTTTTTCACAGAACTGACAATTTTGCGGTTCTTGTGAAAATCCACCGTTTCCCCCCCTGAAATCCTGTGAAATGGAGCTCGCCAGAGGAAACACTATGAAAGCAGCCTGGTTCCTGCATCATCTCCATGAAATTAGGCAGATCATATTTCCAGCACTGCTATCCTGATTGCATGTTTGTTTAAAATGACAGTTGATGTTGTGTATCTCTTTCATTAGGGAGGCTCAACGATCTTGACATTATTAACTAACTGCAGCACTTGCTGCATATAAACACCAATCCACAGAAACATCTCAGACAGTACTTGAAGAAAAATAAAGTTCTTTAAATGTGAGGAACCAACAGCAGGATCTCGGCCATGTTTGCAGTTTGGCAGGTGTATTGTTAGCCATTCACGAGTAAGTAATTTTCCATGAGGCCTAAATACCAAGATTCAGAGGGCAAACATTGACATCTGGGTTCAAGCACTTAAAGTGGCCAAATCAAGTGGAGAGGAAACTGGGGACTTCTGCAGAACGAATGCCAGAGTAGAGCCAATTGGCTTTCTTTCCTCTCATTCTTTGAGCCATGGCTGCTTTGAGCACCTAATGCTGGATAATGAATCATATATAGGCAGGAATTTTGAATTGTATAGGTACACCAAAGCCTTGATTCGAAAGGATCAGAGTTTGGTGGGCTGGGAGACTTAGATATGATTTTGGTGTTTTCTTATAAGTGTTTTTAGGGTCTATGTAGCCTTTGCTCCATGGGGAAACTTCCCCTTTAATATCCAGGGTATCCTCCATTAAAGGCCTTTACACTCACTTCTGTTTTTCAGTTAGGCTCATTTGTGGGTCTTCCTTCAGGACCTGAAGTTCTTGCCTTATCTTTCTTGCACTGACCCAAAAACCTGCTTCGCTGACTGTGAGGATATTCTAACAAAGTAACTGCGCCTGCTCAGCTCTTGCCTTGCCATCTTTCTGCTCAACTCCTTCCTAAGCCCATCCATCCTGTCTAGTTCCTAGCCTTGGGCCTGGTATTGGTCTACACACATCCCTCTCTACCCCTCACCCTCTGGCCACCTGAGCACTTGTAAGGTTTCCCTCAGAAGCTCACAGAGCAGCTGTATCCCTAAAGAGTCGATCCCAAATTAATTATTTGCTGACCTCATGTGGTCTACTGTGGTTCCGTATAGGTCTATTTCTGGTATAGACCTCCAACCTCCAGTTGTAGTCCTATGTTAAGAATGGAATCAACTGGGGCGCCTGGGTGGCTCAGTTGTTAAGCGTCTGCCTTTGGCTCAGGTCGTGATCCCAGGGTCCTGGGATCGAGCCCTGCGTCGGGCTCCCTGCTCCATGGGAAGCCTGCTTCTCCCTCTCCCGCTCCCACTGCTTGTGTTCCCTCTCTCGCTGTATCTCTCTCTGTCAAATAAATAAAATCTTTAAAAAAAAAAAAAAGAATGGAATCAACAGCAGGGCAATAATGACTCTTATGAGAAGAAAGAGACGAGGTAAAGGAGTAAAATTATGTTTAGGTCTATCAAACAGGAGGACTGATTTGGGAATTTCAAAATTACTGCTTTTACTTCCCTTTCTCCCCTCTTCCTCTTCCCCACAGAAGTCACTAATTTCATCTTGTTGATCCTTCTCCAAGATGGGAATGGGAGGGTGGGATGACTATTCCTGTTCAATCATACACTGCATGGAAGCAGAAAGTTTATTATAGATAAATGGACTCAAGATAGGGCAGATTTAAACATAATTACATTGACCACCACTGATGGCTTGAATGCACACTTTACTAAACTGCACAAAATGCTAGTTGAAAGTCAACATTGGACCAAGAAAGCTCAATTTCAGAAAGCATGCCTTATATTATCAGTGCACCCTGGAAATAGTAGTGTTCATCTCCATGTAAGGGGATTGTCTTCTTGTTTGCCCAGGACAGTCTCAGTTTACATCCAAATCCTGGGTTAATTATTGATAGCACCTCCTCTCATTCTCAAAAGTATTCTGACTTGGATGATAAATTATAAGGTCACCCTACCCATAGGTTCCTTGGTGCTTTTAATTGCCCTAAAGCAAGAGTGTTTGGTATCAGAAACAGTAAAAGATTAAGGGAAAGATTTCTATGTCCAAATGAAGAAAAGTTTGGAAAGTGAGTTTGGAAAGAGAACAGGTAAACAACAAGAATATATAACTAGGCAAAATGCTGGAGATAGAAAAGAAGTGACAAAAACTAGGAGGTTCCAGGGAGGTAAAACTTAGAAAGACCCTCAGAAGTGACAGTAAGTAGGGAAAGAGCCTTTCATGGCTACTATCCTTGGGTGGAAAGAAAGTAATCATTGGCTCTAGGGGTTTGGACATTAAGATGTTTATTAATCAAGAACCTTTGATCTTTCTTCTTAGACCCTTGTCTCTTAGGTTCTCTTGAGGGTCTATATGGGTGAACGATCAACCAAGTCCCTTGTCAAAGGAAGTGATGACATATTCTTTTTGTTTTCCAAAGTGCTTTTGTGGGAATCATCAGTTTCTTGAACAAGAATGCTGAGCAGGTGTTTGATTAGACAAGGGAAACCCACCATCTGCCATCAGCCCTTTGTCCTTCTGGAAAATTACTGAAGTGCAGTATATCAAAACTATACACAAACAAAACTCAATTGCTCAAGATTCCAGCTCTGACCACAAAGTCAATAAGAATGACAGGGATAAATTTGTTCTTCTCTTAAATGCTCTTAGAACACAAAATGGAATGGAGCTCAAATATGGAGATATGTGTAGAGGAGCATTTGAAAATTGAGGGTAAAGAAGAAATGAGAAAACCCAAAAGAGGAAGATATGGTCAAGGAAAGAAAAGAAATAGAACAAGGACATATATATATTGGAAATTACCAGAAAAAACTCATCCCCTCTTCTTCCCTGAAACATCTGTAAATTTTCCATGTACTCCAAGGGTAGAACAGGATAAAAGAGCTACTGCTAATAGCTCTGTTATACTTGCCAGAATGTGGGAAATGAGGAGATTACAGTCCTATATAAAAGGGTGCAGAATCAGCACATTTAGGCAAAGTAATGATGATGATGTTAAAAATAGTAATAAGAGCTAATTCTTGTTGCACTCTTAAGATGTGTCAGACATTTTCTGAAGTGTATTATGTTTATTAATTCATTTAATTTTTATAACTATTCTATGGGATAGATATTATTGTTATCCTTATTTTATGGATGAGGAAGCTGAGGCACAGAGTGGCTAAGTTAATTGCCCAAGTCACACAACCAGTAAGTGGCACACTTGTGATTTAGGACAATTGATTGGGAATGGAGATGAATGGAAGTTCTTGGTTACATACAAGATTCAGTGAATCATGAAGTAAGAAACATTGTGGAAAATTTCCAGAGGCTAAATATAGTAACAAAGACACCTCAATCTCACATGCATATTCAATAAAGAAAGCCAAAGCCCATGATTGTAAGGTAAATGGGTTTCCAGATGTAGGTCTTCAAGATATGTTAATGATTAATTCAATCTACCCGTTTAATATTCATTATATATATGTTTCATAACTGAACTTGTTGTATTATTATTGTAGCTTTTTCATAAGCATCCTTGATGGTTATTTAGCGTGCGAACTGGAGATGTGGAGGATAGGTCAGACAGTAATATTTTATGAAACTAATTATCTGGAAAAGATTTGTGAAAGAGAGCAAAAATGACAGGGACTCATAAGGAGAAGAGTCTGTCTCTTACAGAATGGAGGATATTCATCCAAGCTCTAGCAGCAAGACCACAGAACATAATCAGGGCATCAAATTATAGAAAAATTCTTTGAAGTTAAGCTGATCACTTTTGTCCTGATTTTCTACTGCCTTTGTTCATCACTAGTAAGGCAGTTATAAAGTATCTCTCCCCTCAAGAAGTTTATAATCTATCTGGGAAGACTGGATTTATATAAAGTATGTATATTAATATTCAACCCAGGTAGACTGTAGACTTTGCAAGGTTAAGGACAATATCATCTCAAATAAAAGGAAATACAACTAAAAAATGACGAAGAAGACATTTATTATCTCGCAGAGCAAAGAGTCCAGAGACAGGATGTGCCCATGTTTATTAGTTTGCTGGTTCAAATTTATGCTAGAACTCCAGGATCCATGTTTCTGTGATTTTCTTGTTTTTTTTTTTTTCCTCCGGGTTGTAAATGGCTGCTGCAGTTCCAAGAATAATAGAAAATGCCAATCTCCAGAGTCAGAAAAGAAAATATCTGTATCTTTGTTTCTTATTTAAGAATTTGGACCTTCCAAGAAGTTTCTCTACATATTTACCCTCATCAGTGATAGGTCAAAGTTGCCTCATATGCGCATGATTAAACTGATAACTTGGCAAGGCAGAATGAAGTTTCTATGATCGGCTTAGACCAGCAGGTCTCAAATGGTCTTGATCATGGATGCAAGGGGCTCTCTGACATCCTTTCGGGGGGTCAGAAAAGTCAAACTATTTTTGTAATAATACTAAGAAATTATTGGTCTTTTTGACTGCATAGACATTGGCACTGATAGTGCAAAAGCAATGGTAGCACCTTAGTGCCAACCAAGACAAAGTCACCAAGTGAAAGTTAAGGCACTGAAAGAAAAGTGAGCCACGTTTCTGGATATGGCAAATCATCTTGGGGGTGGGGCAGGGGTTCTTGGGGACAGGGAGGGTGCAGCCCTTCACTGGTTGGGCATGTTCATATTTTTGCGGATTCAATACTATGTACTGTTGTATTATAGTAACTTCTATAAAACAAACAAACAAACAAACAAATAGACAAAGTCACCAAATATACTGTTGTTAGCTGTTGTGTTCTCCACCGCCACAAGCTCATTGTAAAGAAAAATGCCAGTTTCACTTAGAAAGGTCCTTGGTGAAGCAGTAAAATGACTAATTTCATTAAACTTTAAATACTTATTTTTTATTTTGTGTGACAGGATTGGAATTACACATAAACCACTTCTGTAACATTCTGAAGTATGATGGTTGTCTTGAGGCGAAAACACTTGTGTGCTTATTTGAGTAGTAAAATCAGCTATCCACTTTTTTAGGCATAGCACCATTTTTACTTGAAAGAACAACAAGACAAATTATGGTTATTCACACTTACATACTTGACAGAAACTTTCCCAAAAAGGAATCAAGTGAGTCACTTCAAGAAAAAACAATTGACATTATTTGTTGCGAATGATAAAATTTGAGCTTTCAGATGAAAATTAGAGTTTTGAAAAAATCTATATCTGCTACCATCAGCTTTATAGTTTTCCAACACTTAAAAACTTTTTTTTATAAAATTAGTGGTGACATTAACAAATGTATTTTGGTGGGGTTTTTTTTTTATATTTTATAGTAAAATAAGTCAACATTTGGAAGATCTGCATAATTTAGTGAATTGATATTTTCTAAATGACTAAGGCATGCTGTTAAAAAATCATACATGGGTAAATGATCCATTCAAAGAACAAGATAAATCAATGGACTTTAGTGCAATAAAATATGAAAAGGTCATCACTTGGTTTAAGATTCCACATTGCAACTAAATTTAAAAAAAAATCACCACTTGCAAGTTTTAGACTGTCATACAAGAATATCCACAATTATCTGAAAAGGAAATATTCCTCTCTCTTTCTAATTACATACCTGTGTAATTAAAGGCTAAATTTTCTTTACATACTTCAACCAAAACAAATATCACAACAGATTGGAATGTGGAAGCAGAGATGGAAATCCAGCTGTCCTCTATTAAGCCATACATTAAGGAGATTTACAAAAGTATAAAGGAATGCCACTTGCCTCATCAAATTCTTTTGGCACATGTAGTTATTTTTTATTAAAAATATGTTATTTACATTAGTATGTACGCAGTTTATTATTTTTTTAGAACAAATTTACAAACAACTACTTTAAAATTTCTCAGTGTTAAATTTTATTATGGTAAATATCAATAGACATAATACACATAAGCAAAACTCCCTGAGGAACACAATTATTCTGAAGAGTGTAAATAGATCCTGAGACAAAAAAAGAAGTTTGGGAAATCCTGGTTTAAAGAAATGGGATTTATCCCTGGGTTTGGAAGTGACACAGTCTGCCTGGATGCACGTGGCTACCCGAGTCCTGAACCAGTGAGGAGTCCTGGTGGGAAAAAAAAAACTGGCAGAGGTTGGATGGTGACCCAGGGTTTACCACAGAGATCACCCTGTGAGGAATGGAAAGAGGAATTATCAGCTACTCTTTCAAGGAGAGAGGACCATGGCTCAAGGGAGAAGACAAGGCCATAGATGATTCCTGGTCTTCCTCCTCCTCCTTCTCCTCTCCTCTTCCACCCCCTCTTATTTTAGAAAAGAGAGACTCAAACAATATGTTAGGCAAGGAGGACAAGCATCAGTGGAGGAGACCGTATACAAAGTACAAAAAAAAATAGTTGAAAAGACCATCAAATCATTTCATTGCAACTTATTCTTTTTTAACATTGAATAATTTCCCAGTTTTCTAGGATTCATAGGTACACACACACATATATACGTGATTTTGAAATATATACATATTTTCCCAGTGGGGCCTGGAACATGTATGTATTCTATAGGCAAAACATACCATATACAATCTAATAAATGTATGTTGGGAAATATTTAAGGGAAAGAGTTTTGTTTTAATATTTTATTTTTATTTTTTATCTTGGGGGCTGCTGAAAAGGGGAAGGGGAAAAGGTAAGATTAAATTGTGTTCAATATTACTAAGCCAGATAAAGACCAAGGTAGAAATATCAGAATTTTTTAAAAAAGATGTGAAATCTCCTAACTTGACAACCATGGATCTTATCATGGAGCTAAAGAGATGGGATCCAGTGTAAGTCAAGTACGAGTCTCCACATTAATAGCAAGAAGTAAGCAAAATGATGGTTGAAACTACATGAAACCATCCCCAGATTCTAAAGACTCCTTCCTGATACTGTCACCTCTGAAACTTTGGCATTTGCCTTCACTACCGTGACCTCCACACACATACCAGAGGTTTCACTTTTCTGTCTACTGGATTAGACCATAAGTTAGTGTACTAGTACTTGTTAATACTATGTCTTCTTTGACTTTGCATTCCTAGGTTGGATGCATGTTTAGTTACATACATGCATAATGTACTTAGTAAAGTACATTAACTTTAGTACAGTTGTTGTGACTTAAAGTATTTAATACTTTTGGAGGAGTACAGATATGGGGGCACATCCTGAGCATATATGGAGTACAACCTGGCAGCCAGGTTCCACAGGAAATGAAAGGCCTGGTTTGGAGATACCTTGGGTCTCTATGACCACCTATATCCATTTTATTCCTATTCTTTTTTTTCTCCCTGACTCCTTGATATTCTGTGTTTTCTCTCTTGTTCTTTTTGACCATTCCCCAATCCAAGTTGAGCTTTTCTTCAGCTTCTCTGGGCCCCTGGCTCTGCAAATCTAGTTTCCCATCTTGCTCCTGGTTCCATCTTACTTTCTTGCTATTGTACATTCTGTTCTCTTGACCTGAAATGTCCTCCCTTGTTTTCCTATCTGAAACTACCCACTCATCCCTTAAGACCCAGCTCCAAAGTTTGATGTTCTATGAAGTTGTCCCTGGTTCCCCCAGGAAGAATTAATTATCTCCTTTATCTCCTTTTTCACCATAACTTTTTACTTGCATTTATGTTATAGCCCCTCTATAATGGATCAGGCTTTGCTGTTTCCACATGTTTCCCAGACCATGATGGGAGCTCCCAGAAAGCAGAGGCTTTGCCTTATTCTTCAGTGTGTGTGCACCATCTAGCAAAGAAGTGGCACATGTTATATGTTCCTCAAATGCTCAGAATTCAGTGAAGGAATGAAAACAGCATCTCAGGTCTGAGTCTCTGGGCTACTTGTCTAACTAATCAAGTCTTCACTTTCTGCAAGGTTCACCCCATTTATTCATTCTTCTTTCTTCTTTCCACTCTTCTTTACCTTCAACCAGAATCTTAAGCCTTTCACCTGGTGCTCTGGGATCCTGCTTCTCACCCAGGGCCCAGCTGCTGAATAACCATTACAAATTAGAATACACAGGTATTGTCATTTAGCATAAGTTTTCATGAAGCAGTATTCTGTCCATACTAAATAGTTAGTTATACTTGTGGGTACACTAGAAGGAGGGTATTTTTCAAATGATGAATCGATTAACCAATTAACTAGTGTGTAATGAGCCCCTATACCATGCCTAGCACTAGTAGTATGGGGTGGAAGGTGAGGAGAAAGAGAAAGAGATGAATTAGTTTCATTTATATAGACTTGCCAACATTTGACCCTATGAAAGGAGTTATTTATTTTATATAGCTGGAGTTGTTTAGTGGATGGTTATTGAAATGGCAAAGACCAGGGATGGGTGAATATAACCACCACAGGATTACTGAGGGAAGAATAACATGTGGTTGGATTCTTAGGGGACCAGGGAGCAGAACTTGCCTTGGTCCTTTAAGTGGGTAAGTCATGGGCTGGAGAGTACCACACCCCAATGCTGGAGGGCTGACTAAGCTCTATGTTTGGGGTGGACTGGCAAGAGCCTAGGGGAGGACTTCTGCTGGGGCCTGTGGGGAAGCAAGGCTGTACAGAGGAGGAGGGCCAGGTCACACAGGCCAGTTAAAGAATAAGCCTTGGGATATCATTTTGACGTGGCTATTGTAGGTTTTAGGACCCAGGTTTTAGGACCCATCCACTAAGCAATTCCACAAAATTGTGTTTTGTGGAGATTAGACTCAAAATGTCCTACGCCCGTGTGGAAAGCTCCTTTGCAGTAAATTCACCTTTTCAGAGTTTTTTTTTTTTTTTTTTTTTGATCCAGGGATACTAATTAACAATGAAGACATGTTAGATTTACTAACTTCCTCCAAAGGATATTTCTTTGAAGATTGTCTGGCCCCTCAATAAAGAAGGATTGAGAATAAGTTCCTTATTCTGCTTTAAATTTTGATGACATCTTCTGAGGCATATTCCAGCTCTGCACTGGGCCCTCAAAATGCATTCTTAGCACTCTTATCTTGGGTGGGATGTCTTGGTATTGGCTTCCCAATTAAATTGTGTCTGTAGAATGGTATTTCCTGACTAGAGCAATGACCCCGAGGTTGTAGTAGTTCAGAACCGCATCTCAGAAGTTCATTATACCCACTGAAGATACAAGAAAGTCTTTTACTTAAATTGGTTTTTTTTTTGGCCAGGAATTTTACATTCAACTCATTGACTCAAGGATACATGGCTCCTGCACTGGTCTGCGGTGGGTTATGTGGGACCCTTGAGGCAAATTTACGGATCTAAAAACTGACAACAAAACTGTTCTATCACAGCAGAGGGTGGTACCCTACTGAAAATCCTTTTATAAACACAGACCATTGACATCATAGTTCATAATGAATTATCCAGTCTAACCCCCATTTATGCCATTGTTTTTATGTGATAGCCTGTTTTGAATTTCAAGTCAAAACCCCATGCATCCATTTTGTCCCTAGAGCAACTTCTGGAGAGGGAAAAAATCTTCACTTGTTCTCTTCACACTGAAACTCAGCCCTGGGAGCGGGCCCTGGAGTCTGGTAACCAGGGACAATTCAGGTTTATCCCTTTTTGTCCTTTGTACCTGTTACTCATGCCTCCTTTCATTTTCCAAAGTTCACGGTTTGGCCAGAACAGTGAAACCCAAGAAAGGATGGCCGGAATTACTCTACTTCTGAGGCTCTAAGGGCCATAGCGGGATGGGGTTGGGGGAAAAGTGGGGGGTCTGGGGACCCAAGGAATGTCTGGGGAGGGGATGGCAGCCCGTGACTGCAGGCCCCACAGATCGCCTGTGACCATGCCAGCCAGCCGGGAAGGTTTTGGCAATGAGGTATAATGTGAGCGCTGCTTTCTTCTTTAGAAAAAGTGTTTGTTTCCAAAGAAAAGAAGAGGAAGAAAACAAAATAGGGAAAACCTGGGAAGCTCAGCGAAAATTGGGCTTAATGAGTCTACTCCTGCCACCAACTCTTCTCCCCTCTGGTAAGAGAGAGGCAGCAGGTTTTAGTCACTGAAAATTCTGATGACCACGGGAAGGAGGAAAATGCAGCCAGATACTCAGGGCGCCTGTTTGGCAGGCAGCTGCCTTCTCATCCTAGGCTGAGGCAGTTTCCTGCTGAACAAAAACTGGCTGTGAAATGTCAGCTTGGGAAGGCATTGCTGGGCCTCAACTTGTCACTCCTCCTCCTGGGGGTTTAGTGCGAAGAGGCGGCGGGGCAATCCCATCAATTCTGCCAGTGATTCTCCCTGCTGTCAATAGGGGTTATCATATCAATAGACCCACAAATAATTGCCTCCACCAAGGACTCCATTTCCCAGAGAAGCTAATCCCTAAGGGGGAGGGGGGAAGACAGTTAATGAACCACATCAGGAGGTGAAGCAGAAGAAAATCTCTCTTAGGAATGTCCAGGCAGCGCATGCCTCTCCCCGAGATGATAAGGCAAAGGGGTGTGGGACTTGGAGAGAATCTCTAGCTGCAAACAACCCTGAGGAAGGAGGGGGAAAAGAAGGAAAGAACAGAATCGGCTTTTTACCCTGTGCGCCTCATAAAATGAATGATCAAAAGTAAATTACAGACTTGCAAATGAGTGGTTAATGACGGAGACAATATGAGTGCAGAGAGAAGCTCATCAAAACACACTGGGCAAGAGTGGGAGAGGGAAGGACAGAATACAAATGACGCGCTATAAAGCTCGAGCATCACAGCAAACGGCCCCCAGCGGAGGGCCAGAGTCATTCCCCACCTGTCAGGGGCAAGGGGATACGTGCCGAGGCGCCTTTCAAAGGAGGAGGAGAGGAAGAGGCTGTGCATGGAGGAAAATAAGAAGGGAAAGCATGGTGGAGAGCAAGGGAACAATGGCACAACGGTCCCTAGTTCCCTAGGAAGCTGATGAGAACAGTTCTCTCTTCCCTCTACAGTGTGGGACTTCAGGGGGTGGTGGGGTTGGGGGAGGGTAGGAGAGGCTCGGGGAGAACAGTATTCTTTGCAGCCATACACAGCCTCCCGCACCACAAATGCCCTGAATGGGGGAAGTCGTAAAAGGGGGTGAGGTCACAGTCAGGGAGCCCCTGATTCACTTAAGATCCCTGTGAAGCCCCCAAGTCCCCCTCAGCTACCTAGTCCTTCAGCTGCTGCTCATTCCATGGAGACTTCAAAAAAACTGGAGAACTCAGGTTCTGGGAGCCTTTTAGTGGGAGGAGGGTACCAAAGCAGAACGTGCCAACACAGTTGGACAGGTAATCCTAGGGGTGCCGCCCAGTCACCTCTCCACTATTTTGGGGCAGGGTGGGGGACCAGAGGCGAACCACGAGAGCTGGCAGCTCTCAGGAAGATGGATGCTACTGCATACTGCAAAGTCATGCACATTCACTGGACCATGGTTAATTACAGAACAAGTGATTTTGAAGCCCTAGGATGTACCAGGCTCTCTGCAAGATGTGGAGGGTGCACAAATGGTTATAATTGTCCCCTGTATTTAAGAAGCTTACAGTACAGTGGGAGAGAACAGATATATGAATAGAGATTTGCAAGAATAATTGCAAAAAGAGAACAACTAGCTGAGCATTGCAGGAGGCTTCACAGAGGAAGTGGCATAAGGTCTGGGTCTTAAAGTGCCAGATGAGGAGTGGGGTGAGGGTGGCATGCGAAGAAGAGGGTATAGAGGTGAGAATAGAGCACAATGTATTTAGAAAGTGGCAAGCAGCTCAGTGTAGCTCGAGAGCAGGAGATGAATGTGGGAGGTGAATCTGGAAAATTAAGATGAGGATAGATTGGGGAGGATTTTTAAGTTATGCTAAAGAGTTTGGATTTTATCCTATAGGGGAGCCCCTGGAGGTTCCCGAGTAAGGGCATGATGGGATCTGTGGTTGGAAAGCCCTCCCTGGCAGCTGGGTAGAGGATGCACACACATAGAGATGCCTGGGGACATCTGTATTGTGGTCATTGGGTACATCTGCTGTGCCAGGTGCCTACCTGCCTGTACACAGGGACGAGTCCCAGCAGGTTCAGGAACATGGGGGGAGTAGAATTGGCAGGGGCTATAAAGAGGTATTAGATTTCTCTGTCCCTCGCAGGGGAAGGGCCACCTGCTCCATGCAGGTTTGAGCCAAGCCACACAGTAGGTTGCTTTTCCACCTGCCCTTTAGGCTTAGGTGGTAAATATTCAGCTCAAAGGCCATAAAGTGCCGAACTTAAAGAGCTAAGGAAACCCAAAGCACGTGCACTGGTATCTGCCCAGCAAATGCCTTAAAAAGCCAAGAAATCAAGAAGCTTTTCAATAGGTTTGAGTTTCTGATAAATTAGCAAAGACAAGGAAGATGGTCTCTTTGCTCCCCTTATCACTTAAGCATGACATTTGCCCTGATTTAATTTCCATTTGTTAACATTTGCAAAGGATGTTGGGACTGGAATTCTCTTGCTCTCCCCCACCCTGATACTTAATTGATTCCTATTGATCCTTAGGTCACAGCTTTAGCGTCACTTCCTCAGAAGAACATTTCCCAACTCTACAGACTGGCTTGGCCCTCTTATATTTTTTTTCTGTCCAGAACCTATCTCTTTACAGTTTTTTTTTAATTTAATTTTTTTATTATTATGTTATGTTAATCACCATACATCATTAGTTTTTGATGTAGTGTTCCATGATTGTTTGCGTATAACACCCAGTTCTCCATGCAGATCATACCCTCCCCAATGCCCATCACCAGGCCAACCCATCCCCCCACCCCCTCCCCTCTAGAACCCTCAGTTTGTTTTTCAGAGTCCATAGTCTCTCATGGTTCGTCTTCCCCTCCGATTTTCCCCCCTTCATTCTTCCCCTCCTGCTATCTTCTTTTTTTTTTTTAAACATATGATGTATTATTTGTTTCAGAGGTACAGGTCTGTGATTCAACACTTAGACAATTCACAGTGCTCACTGTAGCACATACCCTCCCCAATGTCTATCACCCAGCCACCCCATCCCTCCAACCCTCCTCCAGCAACCCTCAATTTGTTTCCTGAGATTAAGAATTCCTCATATCAGTAAGCTCAAATGATACATGTCTTTCTCTGTTTGACTTATTTCGCTCAACATAATACCCTCCAGCTCCATCCACGTCGTTGCAAATGGCAAGATTTCATTCCTTTTGATGGCTGCATAATATTCCATTGTATATATATATATATATATATATATATATATATATATATATACCACATATTCTTTATCCATTCATCTGTCGATGGACATCTTAGCTCTTTCCACAGTTTGGCTATTGTGGACATTGCTGCTATAAACATCAGGGTGCACGTACCCCTTCGGATCCCTACATTTGTATCTTTGGGGTAAATACCCAGTAGTGCAATTGCTGGATCATAGGGTAGCTCTATTTTCAACTTTTTGAGGAACCTCCATACTGTTTTCCAGAGTGGCTGCATTAGCTTGCATTCCCACCAACAGTGTAGGAGTGTTCCCCTTTCTCCACATCCCCGCCAACATCTGTCGTTTCCTGACTTGCTAATTTTAGCCATTCTGACTGGTGTGAGGTGGTCTCTCATTGAGGTTTTGATTTGGAGTTCCCTGATGCTGAGCGATGTTGAGCACTTTTTCATGTGTCTGTTGGCCATTTGGATGTCTTCTTTGGAAAAATGTCTGTTCATGTCTTCTGCCCATTTCTTGATTGGATTCTTTGTTCTTTGGGTGTTGAGTTTGATGAGTTCTTTGTAGATTTTGGATACTAGCCCTTTATCTGATATGTCATTTGCAAATATCTTCTCCCATTCTGTCGGTTGTCTTTTGGTTTTGTTGACTGTTTCTTTTGCTGTGCAAAAGCTTTTTATCTTGATGAAGTCCCAATAGCTCATTTTTGCCCTTGCTTCCCTTGCCTTTGGCGATGTTTCTAGGAAGAAGTTACCACGGCTGAGGTCAAAGAGGTTGCTGCCTGTGTTCTCCTTTAGGATTTTGATGGACTCCTGTCTCACATTGAGGTCTTTCAACCATTTGGAGTCTATTTTTGTGTGTGGTGTAAGGAAATGGTCCAATTTCATTCTTCTGCATGTGGCTGTCCAATTTTCCCAGCACCATTTGTTGAAGAGACTGTCTTTTTTCCACTGGACATTCTTTCCTGCTTTGTCGAAGATGAGTTGACCATAGAGTTGAGGGTCCATTTCTGGGCTCTCTATTCTGTTCCATTGATCTATGTGTCTGTTTTTGTGCCAGTACCATGCTGTCTTGATGATGACAGCTTTGTAATAGAGCTGGAAGTCCAGAATTGTGATGCCGCCAGCTTTGCTTTTCTTTTTCAACATTCCTCTGGCTATTCGGGGTCTTTTCTGGTTCCACACAAATTTTAGGATTATTTGTTCCATTTCTTTGAAAAAAGTGGATGGTATTTTGATAAGGATTGCTTTGAATGTGTAGATTGCTCTAGGTAGCATTGACATCTTCACAATATTTGTTCTTCCAATCCATGGAAGAACGTTTTGCCATTTCTTTGTGTCTTCCTCAATTTGTTTCATGAGTATTTTATAGTTTTCTGAGTACAGATTCTTTGCCTCTTTGGTTAGATTTATTCCTAGGTATCTTATGGTTTTGGTGCAATTGTAAATGATATCGACTCCTTAATTTCTCTTTCTTCTGTCTTGTTGGTATATAGGAATGCCACTGATTTGTGTGCATTGATTTTATATCCTGCCACTTGACTGAATTGCTGTATGAGTTCTAGCAGTTTTGGGGTGGAGTCTTTTGGGTTTTCCACATAAAGTATCATATCATCTGCAAAGAGTGAGAGTTTGACTTCTTCTTTGCCGATTTGGATGCCTTTGATTTCTTTTTGCTGTCTGAGTGCTGTGGCTAGGACTTCTAATACTATGTTCAATAGCAGTGGTGATAGTGGACATCCCTGCCACGTTCCTGACCTTAGGGGGAAGCTCTCAGTTTTTCCCCATGGAGAATGATATTCACTGTGGGTTTTTCATAGATGGCTTTTATGATATTGAGGTATGTACCCTCTATCCCTATACTCTGAAGAGTTTTGATCAAGAAAGGATGCTGTACGTTGTCAAAAGCTTTTTCTGCATCTATTGAGAGGATCATATGGTTCTTGTTCTTTCTTTTATTAATGTATTGTATCACATTGATTGATTTGTGGATGTTGAACCAACCTTGCAGCCCAGGGATAAATCCCACTTGTGGTGAATAATCCTTTTAATGTACTGTTGGATCCTATTGCTAGTATTTTGGTGAGAATTTTTGCATCCATGTTCATCAAGGATATTGATCTGTAATTCTCCTTTTGGATGGGGTCTTTGTCTGGTTTAGGGATCAAGGTGGTGGTGGCCTCATAAAACAAGTTTGGAAGTTTTCCTTCCATTTCTATTTTTTGGAACAGTTTCAGAAGAATAGGTATTAATTCTTCTTGAAATGTTTGGTAGATTTCCCCTGGGAAGCCATCTGGCCCTGGGCTTTTGTTTTTTGGGAGATTTTTGATGACTGCTTCAATTTCCTTAGTGGTTATAGGTCTGTTCAGGTTTTCTCTTTCTTCCTGGTTCAGTTTTGGTAGTTGATACATCTCTAGGAATGCATCCATTTCTTCCAGATTATCTAATTTGCTGGCATAGAGTTGCTCATAATATGTTCTTATAATTGTTTGTATTTCTTTGGTGTTGGTTGTGATCTCTTCTCTTTCATTCATGATTTTGTTGATTTGGGTCATTTCTCTTCTCTTTTTGATCAGTCTGGCCAGAGGTTTATCAATCTTGTTAATTCTTTCAAAGAACCACCTTCTAATTTCATTGATCTGTTCTACTGTTGTTTTGGTTTCTATTTCATTGATTTCTGCTCTGATCTTTATTATTTCTCTTCTCCTGCTGGGTTTAGGCTTTGTTTGCTGTTCTTTCTCCAGCTCCTTTAGGTGTAGGGTTAGGTTGTGTACTTGAGACCCTTCTTGTTTCTTGAGAAAGGCTTGTATTGCTATATACCTTCCTCTTAGGACTGCCTTTGCTGCATCCCAAAGATTTTGAATAGTTGTGTTTTCATTTTCATTGGTTTCCGTGAATTTTTTTAATTCTTCTTTAATTTCCTGGTTGACCCATTCATTCTATAGTAGGATGCCCTTTAGCCTCCATGTACTTGCATTCTTTCCAACTTTCCTCTTGTGATTGAGTTCTAATTTTAAAGCATTGTGGTCTGAAAATAGGCAGGGAATGATCCCAATCTTTTGGTACCAGTTGAGACCTGATTTGTGACCTAGGATGTGATCTATTCTGGAGAATGTTCCATGAGCACTAGAGAAGAATATTTATTCTGTTGCTTGGGATGGAATGTTCTGAATATATCTGTGAAGTCCATTTGGTCCAGTGTGTCATTTAAAGTCTTTATTTCCTTGTTGATCTTTTGCTTAGATGATCTGTCCATTTCTTTTTTTTATTTTTAAGATTTTATTTATTTATTTGACAGAGAGAGACACAGCAAGAGAGGGAACACAAGCAGTGGGAGTGGGAGAGGGAGAAGCAGGCTCCCCGCAGAGCAGGGAGCCCAATGTGGGACTCGGTCCCAGGACCCTGGGATCATGACCTGAGCCGAAGGCAGTCGCTCAACCGACTGAGCCACCCAGGAGCCCTGATCTGTCCATTTCATTGAGGGGGGTGTTAAAGTCTCCCACTATTATTGTATTGTTGTCAATGTGTTTCTTTGCTTTTGTTATTAATTGCCTTATATAATTGGTTGCTCCCATGTTAGGGGCATAGATATTTACAATTGTTAGATCTTGTTGGGTAGACCCTTTAGGTAGGATATAGTGTCCTTCCTCATCTCTTATTACAGTCTTTGGTTTAAAATCTAATTTGTCTGATATAAAGATTGCCACCCCAGCTTTCTTTTGGTGTCCATTAGCATGGTAAATTGTTTTCCACCCCCTCACTTTCCATCTGGGGGTGTCTTTGGGTCTAAAATGAGTCTCTTGCAGACAGCATATTGATGGGTCTTGTTTTTTAATCCAGTCTGATAGCCTGTGTCTTTTGATTGGGGCATTTAGCCCATTTACATTCAGGGTAACTATTGAAAGATATGAATTTAGTGCCACTGTATTGCCTGTAAGGTGACTGTTACTGTACATTGTCTGTGTTCCTTTCTGGTCTATGTTGCTTTTAGGCTCTCTCTTTGCTTAGAGAACCCCTTTCAAGATTTCTTGTAGGGCTGGTTTTGTGTTTGCAAATTCCTTTAGTTTTTGTTTGTCCTGGAAGCTTTTTAGCTCTCCTTCTATTTTCAATGACAGCCTATCTGGATATAGGATTCTTGGCTGCATATTTTTCTCATTTAGTGCTCTGAATATATCATGCCAGTCCTTTCTGGCCTGTCAGGTCTCTGTGGATAGGTCTGTTGCCAATCTAATGTTTCTACCATTGTAGGTTACATATCTCTTCTCCCGAGCTGCTTTCAGGATTTTCTCTTTGTCTCTGAGACTCGTAAGTTTTACTATTAGATGTCGGGGTGTTGACCTATTTTTATTGATTTTGAGAGGGGTTCTCTGTGCCTCCTGGATTTTGATGCCTGTTTCCTTCTCCAAATTAGGGAAGTTCTCTGCTATAATTTGCTCCAATATACCTTCTGCACCTCTCTCTCTTTCTTCTTCTTCTGGGATCCCAATTACTCTAATGTTGTTTCGTCTCATGGTATCACTTATCTCTCGAATTCTGCCCTTGTGATCCAGTAGTTGTTTATCTTTCTTTTTCTCAGCTTCTTTATTTTCCATCATTTGGTCTTCTATATCACTAATTCTCTCTTCTGCATCATTTATCCTAGCAGTTAGAGCCTCCATTTTTCATTGCACCTCATTAATAGCCTTTTTGATTTCAACTTGGTTAGATTTTAGTTTTCTTTCTTCAGAAAGGGTTTCTCTAAGAACTTCCATGCTTTTTTCAAGCCCAGTTAGTATCTTTAAATTCATCATTCTGAACTCTAGTTCTGACATCGTACTAATGTCTGTATTGAGTAGGTCCCTGGCAGTTGGTACTGCCTCTTGTTCTTTGTGTTGAGGTGATTTTTTCCATCTTGTCATTTTGTCCAGAGGAGAATAGATGAATGAGAGAACAAAATGCTAACAGGGTAACAATGTCCCCAGAAAATATAAACTAAACAAATCAGAAAGACCTGAAATGGGGGAAAGAAAGGGAAAGAAAGAAAAAAGAAAAAAGAAAATAAAGAAAAAGAAAAAGATAAAAATAAACAAACAAAAACAAAACAAAACAAGAAAAACAGAATATGATCAAATATGATCAGGCTGGTGCATAGATCAGTGCCACACACTAGATTTGGGGCATACTTTGGTCTGTTAGAAGAAAGTACCTCCCCAAATTTTAAAGAAAGAAAAACTTATATATGTACAAAAATAAAGGTTAATACGATGAAGGGATGGAATATGACTGTAAAGATGAAAATTATAGATTTTATAAAAGGAATTGATAAGATAAGAAGTTGGTTGAAAAAAGAAAGAAGAGGATTTAAAAAAAAAAAAAGGTAGAGAATGTGATCAGGCAGGAGACTAGAACAAAGCCATACACTAGAGATTTAGGGTATATTTTGATCTGTTAGAAGAAACTGTATCCCAAAATTTTAAAGAGAGAACAACTTATATATATATATATACCAAAAATAAGGGTAACTACTATAAAGGGATAGAATATGACTCTAAAAACGAAAAATAAAAAAGATTTTTTTAAAAAAGGGATTGATAAGATGTTGGTTGAAAAAGGGAAACAGAAAAATTAAAAAAAAAAAAAGACAGTTAAAAAAAAATTAACTTTGAAAGACTAAAGAATCATGGTAAAAAAGCCATGGATTCTATGTGCAGTATTCCCCTAGCCCTGGAGTTCTGCTTTCTCCTTGATTGGTAAATGTGGCTTTGGCTGGTGGTTCTCGCTGATCTTCTGGGGGAGGGGCCTGTTGCCATGGTTTCCAAATGTCTTTGCTGGTCGCGGAATTGCCCCGCCCTTGCCAGCCTGGGGTAAGTAATCTGCTCAGGTTTGCTCTCGGGAGGTTTTGTTCCCTGCAAGCTTTCGGTACAGCTTTGGAGGCTGAGAGTGAAAATGGCGGCCTCCCAATCTCTGCCCCAGAGGAGCCAAGAACTCGGGGCTCCACTCCTCAGTGAGCCCCTGGAGAAAAGCAGTCAATCACTCCCATCTTCCCAGTCTCCGGCCGCACTCCGAGCTCACCCGGCCTGTGACCAAGCATTTCTATCTCTGGCACCTGACTCGGTATGGAGTCTCCAAACCCAGCAGATCCCTGCAGTGTGCTCCCGCGCCACTCCTCCCGGGGTAGGAAGGAGAGTCTCCCCGGATCTGCCGCTTGTTGAGTCCCTACTGGAGGAGCAGTGGCCTGACTGTGCTGCGGATCACGGTTTATGGCAACCTGGAGCTGAGAGACCGCTCCTTGGCTCCGTCTCTGCAGCCGGCTTCCCCCCTCTGATACCTGGGAGCTTTGCTGCACTCAGGTATCCCCGGTCTTTCTGTGACCCTGAGGGTCCTGAGACCACACTGTCCCAGCGAGCGTTCCACCCCCCTCTTAGCCACTGGAGCGATGTCTCTCAGCGGAGCCGACTTCTAAAAGTTCCGATTTTGTGCTCCGCAGCTCTATCACTTGCCAGAAGCTGTTGGCGGAGGCCCCCTCCCCCACCGTCTATCCTCCCGAATATCACCTTGGATTCACTTCTCCTCACATCCTACCTTCCAGAAAGTGGTCGCTTTTCTGTTCAGAGAGTTGCTGCTATTCTTTTCTTTGATCTCCTGTTGAGTTCGTAGGTGTTCAGAATGGTTTGATCCCTATACAGCTGAATTCCTGGGACCGGACAAAATCCAGGTCTCCTACTCCTCCACCATCTTGCTCCTCCATCCAGGATCTATCTCTCTAGCAGTGGCCTTGTTTTTGATTTTCTTCCCTCCCTCCCCCGTCCCTTCTTTCTACTTCAAAACATATCTGCCCCATGATACATTCTCCCAAGGCCAAAGAACTTGTGAATTGACTGCTGAAAGCAATAAGTAAACAAATTCAAATATAATATTAGGACTGAACATGGCTAAGTGTGTTAATTTCTTGCATTTATTACTGGTTTATGAGAGGCCCTCATCCCCAGTAGAAATGGCTACCTGGCCTAAGGGGGAAAAATAGAGATATTCTGACTTGGTGGATCTTCCTCATCAACTTTCAAGTCCCATATCCACTATGTAAATCTATTATATGACCCAAGAGACCCTCTTATCTCTGAGAGCTCTACCACTTCCAAGGCATGGGCTGGAACATGTACTCCTAGTCCCCAAGGAATGGAGACTACTAGTTGCTGAAAAATATTCTCTCCTGTTCTTTACACATGATTGTGTTAGGGGAAGCAATGTATCCACCTGTAAAGAATACATTTCCTAGTCCCTTGGCTCCTGGAAGTGGACATATGGTGCAGTATGGCCAATAAGATCAGTGGAAAGTAATTAGGTGGGCTTCCGGGAAAGCTGTATAAGGGGTACTAGACTCTTCTGGCACATACAGTCTTTGCACTTCCCTTATCCTGGAGCTAGAATGTGATGGCTGGAGCTGGAGCAGCAATCTTGCAACCCTGAGGCAAATCAAGCAAATTCCACAGAGCTTGGCTTGGATATCCCTGAGCCACTAAACCAATGTCAGCAACTGCCTACATCTGGATTTCTCACTAAGTGAGAGCAATAAACTCCGATCTTGTTTAAGCCATTATATGTTGGGGTTTTTCTGTTATGTGCAGTAAAACTCAGTCCTGAACTGACATACCCATCATGTTTTGAGGGCCCCTGGTGAGTAAGTCAGCCAATGCTATGAGTGCCTGCAGTGTGCAGCACCTTATTAGGCACTAGGAGACTTCTTTCCTAGTGAGATGAGCACCAATGAGTAAGTGCACTTGTGTCATTGGGTCCAGTAGGCACCACTAGACCAAGCTCCTGCCCTTCCTCTAACCCCATTTCATACTGTCTCTTCCTCTTCACCTGCAATAGTCTCCAGTCCCATTAGTCAAATTTGGGGAACACACATTTTCCCAGGTCAGGGTCTTGTGCTCATTGTTCTTCCTGCTTGGTGTTCTTTCCTCCCTCTCCATCTCTCCCCCAGCTCTGAAGGGCCTCTCAAGTCTTACCATAAATGCTGTCTGATATTTAAGATAAGCCCTTTCAGGGGGCGTCTGGGTGGCTCAGTCAGTTGAGCATCCAACTCTTGATTTTGGCTCAGGTCATGATCTTGGGGTTGTGGGATGGAATCCCACTTGGACTCTGAACTCAGCAGGGAGTCTACTTGGGATTTTCTCTCTCCCTGTCCCTCTGCCCATCCCCATGCTTATGTGCCCCCCTCTCAAATAAATAAAATCTTTAAAGAAATAAGCCCTTTCTTGTTGCCCTCATTATTTCCATCTGAAGGTTTTTTTGGCTTGTTTTATTCACAGCACTATCATGATTTGAAACTTTTATTATTTTTTTGTTTATTATCTTTTCGATCAGTTTCTCTCTGTGCATCCTCCCATCCCCCTCCTATCTGAGGACTACAAACTCTCTTAGTCCCTGGAGAGCATCTCACATGGGGTCAACATAAAGGAGATGCTCAGTAAGTACAGCTCATTCTCATTATGCATGGATCCCATATTTGTGAAATCACCTGCTCACTAAAACTTATTTGTAACCACCTAAATTAATAGCTACTATGCTTTTATAGTTATTCACAGACATGTGCAAAACTGAAAAATGTGGGTCATCTCATATGCATGTTCCCAGCTGAGGTTAAACAAGATGATGCTCTGCCTTCTTGTTTCAGCTCTCAAACATGTGTCTTTTTTGTGGTCTGTTTAGTGTTGTTGTTGTTGTTGTTTTTAACATTTTTGTGCTTTTTATTTGTGTTTTGCTGTGTAAAATGGCCCTCAAGCATAGTGGTGGAGGGTTGTCCAGTGATTCTGTGTGTAAAAAGGCTGTGATGTGCTTACTGACACATAAATATATATAGTGCCAGATGAACTTTGTTCAGGTATGAGTTACAATGTTATTGGCTGTGAGTTCAATATTAATGAATCAACAATATATATTGAACAAGGTGTCTCTAAGCATAAAATGAGGTTTTGTATTGATGGCTTAACAAAAATTTTATGAGCAAAGGCTTGCAGGAACCTAGCCCTGTACATGCCCCCCTAGGAGCAATGGTTCAGAGTTCTCCAATTTGGTGTTCACAGTGACACAAGTAACAAGAATGGACTATATTTGTTGATGAATGTTGATGTTCGTGCAGGGTGTGGTATGCGCACAGGGGAGAGAGTGGGGATTCTCAGCATCGTAGCCAATGCCTAGTCAGGCCCTGTTATTTCTGCTCTCAAGCTGGCATATCTGGAGATGTTTTTTGTAGGAAGAGGGAGGTTTCTTTAATTCTCTTGGCACCATCCTGTGGAAGGACTGTAGCAGGATGCCCTGGAATCCACAAGGTGCCCTGAGGTGGTGATGTTTTTGGAAAGGGAATTAAGAGCCAGCACCTCTCTCTGCCTGCCTGTGTCAGACAATTATAGAGAAGAAGAATGACAAGGGGAAATGAAAAGGAAATGGGCTGACAGCCTGCAGAGTGGTATTTCAACTCCAACACAAAACATTCAGTAGTAATTATAGAATAACCTTCATTTAAATGCAAATAAGCCCGTAATTAAGATAAGGGACCTACCATTTGCCAGCGTTTTTGTTGTTTCTTTTTATTTTTTAAATTTTGGGGGGGGTGACAATTATGGTTTCTCAGACGTTCCCCTGCTTTATTGATGAGTAGTCATTATGTTTATGTATTGTGTTGTGAGTGCAATATTTGGATAACTGCAGGATAGAAATCAGTGTCACTTACTTTCAGCTGCCCCCAGCAAAAGAGAAAAATTGTGTACAGTGCATAATGTTGACATAAGCAAAACTTCCTAAGTGTCATGGTCCTGGATGACATCACAAAATGTGGTATCCCAGATCACCAAGAGCCTAAGACAAATGCATTGTGTCCAGAATTACAGAAGGAAACAAACAGCTGTCTTGATGACTTCTAGCAGAGCTGCTGAGCCCTTGCAAAGCCGCAGAAATTGCACCAAGTGTTTCTTCTTGGTTGGAAATGGGCAGAATGAAGGATAGAATTTTTAGCTGTTTTCTCAATAGGATCTTCAGAGGGGGAAGATGACTCTCTGGCTGTGGTCTGCATATTAGTCTGTGCCATGGGACGAGTCTCCTCACCTCTTTTGCCAAGTTAATATTGATCACTTCACTTATCACCTGCTATTGATTCTGATGGACTTCCACCCTGGATTAGGAAAAGTGAGATCCCAAACAAACCAAACGGGCTACTTGCTGCTGGGTAAGCAGTGATTCATTCATTTCTTCAAGAAATACACCCCCTCCCCCCGCCATGCTTTGCTTTGCTCTTCTTTTCTTCTCTTTTTTCTTTTCTCTTCTCTTTTCTTTTCTCTCTTTCTATCTCTCTCCCTCCCTCCCTTCCTTCTACCCTCCTTTCCTTCTTTCCTTCCTTTCTTCCTTCCATCCTTCCTTCCTTCCTTCTTTCCTTCCTTCAATCCATCCATCCACCCATCTACTAGTGTCAGAACTATTCTAGATGCTTGGGAAATACAGCAGGGAACAAACAGGCATCAATCTGAAATAAACCATCCAAAGCATGCTGTGGGTCACTTCCACAGGCACATCTGGCTACTATTTGTGGAAGGTGTGGTCCAACCACCCAAACCAGTTCTTGCTGCCACTTTTCCTTAACTCATTGACTAATGTTGAGATGGAAACCTTTTCTGCTGGAAAACCTCAGAAGCAGGGTGTTTGAGAGCAGCTGAAAGGCCCAGCAAGTTCAATCTATTCTTTTAATTAGCAAGGGGGTTGCTTTAATAGTTCATTAACCATCACCTAATTAAAGAAAACTTTCCCCCCTAAATTATACAAAACTCAAACAAGAACTTTCTAAGATGTTGTTCTTTTCCAGAGGTTTGTTAGGCAGTCTAAATGCTATGCTATATTCTTTAGGAAGTAGTTGGATAGGTGCCACCTTAGCTTTTTTTTTTTTTTTTAATTGTCCTTTGAAAGGATACAGTATTTTCCTAGACTCATGTGCTGAATCAGAGAAGCTTGGGACAATAAGCTTAGCAACAGGAGCAGAGCCAAATTCAGATGGCAAAGCTAACAAGTCTGACTTGCACAGATTTCTCACCCCCATCTTCACCTGTCCTCTGCCACTTTCCTGCTCAACACCAAGAAGATTTTATAAAAAATTATGTGCTTTTAATGAACACACCTTCACCTGAAAGGTGATTCCATAGCTTTCCTTAGGCTCCCTTTATCTCTATTGAGTGTCATCTGTTTGTCTGGCTATAGATGTTTCCCAGGGAACCTCAGATGCCCTTGATAGAGTTTACACACTGCTACCTAAGACTGAAATGTGTTTGATGGATTAACTGGGGAACTTACAAAACTTTAATGTATTTTTTTAAAGTGTCTAACTTTGTATCCTCTGTGGTGATTGTTAACTTCAAAAGCCATTTCAAGGTTCAATAAAACTAATAGAGGTGAGATGGGCCTAGTAGAGCATTCTCAGATCCCTGTTCTCACTATTCTTTATCACCCACATGATGAGTTTGCTAAGCAGTTCTGCAGTAGCCACAGATGATGTACACTCATCCTTTACCTTAACGCAAATGACACCTCCTCCACGGAGCCTTCTCTAATCTCTCCTGAGAACGCTAGAATTAATTAGGTATTCCTTCTTCACCTCTACACCTCCTCCTCTTCACCAAAAAAAATGCTTCCTGACTGCTACCAATAGGTCCTCCATATTTCTTAAGGTAGGAAATGGATCTTAAAAGTTGTTGAAACTTACTATTTGGGTAATCATATGCAACTTCTAATTCCAGGGTGGGACCTCCAGGGTCCTTCCAGGGTGGGTGTGTGCTGCCAAGCTTCCTTTGTATGGGCAGGGGTCACCTTGTCAAGCATTGTATTCACACAGCTTTGAGGCAGATGTCACCTGCAGTTGTTAGGAAGCCCTGGGGCGGGGGGCAGGGGGAGGAATCATCTAATTTCAGATACTTCAGACTTAGATATTCTGTTTAATAATTAAGTAAGGCTATCTTCAGCTGTGAGTTTGGAGAGAATACCATGAAGTTAATTAGTTTTGGATTCCTCTAGTTGGAGCCAGAGAGTTGAGCAGGGGGATGAAAACTTGGAGGAAGGGGGATGGACACGTTGAAGGGACTCCTGACCTGGGAGGTCAGTGAGCGCCAGTCACATGGCAAAAGGTTGAGAAAAGATGTGACCATTCATGACCCCTATGGGGAGACTAATCAGTGGATTCTGGGAGAGTTATATATCATACTTTCATTTTAATTTTCTTTTATAATTTTTGTAGTTTATTTCTTCCCTGAACTTCAGTCACATTTCTAAATCTTTTTTTTCTTAAAGATTTTATTTATTTATTCATTAGAGACAGAGAGAGAGAGAGAGAGGCAGAGGGAGAAGCAGGCTCCCAAGGAGCAGGGAGCCCGATGCGGGACTCGATCCCAGGACCCTGAGATCATGACCTGAGCCGAAGGCAGACGCTTAACGACTGAGCCACCCAGGCGCCCACTTCAGTCACATTTCTAAACCATCACCATTCCGGGTGAGCTGTGCTTAGAGCCACAATGGAGGTATTTACATCTTCACTTTGGAAAAAAAAGGAGGTGGAGGAGGGTTGTGGCAGTGTTGGGAAGCAGCTCTGAGAAATCTGAGGGAATGGGCAAGAAAACCTGGAGCAGTGAATTAGAGAGAAAGCTGATGATCAGCTATGAAGATAGATTTGTGCCAGGTTTAAGTACTCCCATTTGGGGAAGGGGCTGGATTTCTTGCAGTTATGCAGACAGGGGCTCAGTATAATAATGGGGTTCTATAATTTAACATCCAAATGAATGAGAAGCCCTACCTGCCCTAGGAGGGTTTTTTTTTGGGGGGGGGGTGAATTTACCTGTTCTCTGGCTTCCACCAGTTGAAGATAGATCCAAGGGCCCACCTAGAGATCAAAATGCAGCATTTGATTCATTACTGGCACATCTAGATTGGAGAATATAGGAAAATTCACTTACCTTAAACTTTGGGACCTGCAGAATCTTGGCATGGGTTTGGACCATCAAGTTGCAGTAGGATGAAGTAGTGGTAAACATGAAAGATGTTTTTAGATATGTGCAAAAATATTTTGGGGGCTTGTTGCATACCTTGAAATTATTGGGAAATGTTCAATTCAGCTAGAGAGTGGTGGTATATATATATTTGCCATCCAGGTTCATCCAAGGTCCCCCTAATTCTACCCTTGTATTCCTGAGGGGTCTGTGGACCTCAGATTAAGTCATCCCTTCTTGGGAAGAAACTTAATAAGTGAGGAAAATATCAACAAACATTTTTTAGAGATTAAGTAGGCTGCAAAGACCTAGATAGCTTAACTACCCCTCCAGATGTATCTCCACAGGGATGAAAGTCAATGAAGGTGGAGGAAGGTGTCTTTCGGGCCTTAGACACCCTGCTATACCCCTTGCCCTGCCCCAGATCCACCATGACTTGGGTTTTTGTTTGTTTGTTTGTTTGTTTTCTTCACTAGCTCACCATGCTCTAAGCAGCCTCCCACAGCCTGCCTCATTCTGAATTTTACATTGTTCCTAATTGAGAAAAGCTCATTTAGTTTCTCCTCACCCTCTCCTGAAGGGAAAGCAACACAAACACACAAAAAATGATGAGTATCTTTCCAGATGCAGACAAATTCATCTCTTTCTGGGACATTTAATTTTTACTTTTGGCAGCAGTGGTACACTTGTTCAGCAACCCCCAAGGATGGCTCCCCACAAAGAATGGGAGAAGGAACACCCGCGAAGGTTGCTATCTCAACAGATGACCTGCTGCTATGAGGACCACAGGGAATGGAATAGTCAGAAAAGCACATGGTTGTTAGGGTGGGCCTATTATTTACCTTCTTGGCTAACACATTGGAGAAAAAGGCCTTCTGTGACGTTGTTGTCACCTTTATCAAATTAGCTGTATTTGCATATGGCAGGGACTATGAATGTCAGCATGAACCATTAGCCAAATGCCTACTATGTGCAGGGCACTGTACATGGTTCTATGTTGGCTGCAAAGAAGAAAGCAATGGTAAGTAGCAGTCAATATCAGCTTGTCCCCTACCTTCCTCCCACCACAGATATTGTCATGGTTAATTTTACGTGTCAGTGTAGCTACGCCATGGTGCCCAGGTGTATGGTCAAACATTATTCTGGATGTTTCTATGAGGTTTTTTTGAATGAGATTAATGCTTAAATTGGTGGACTTTAAGTAAAGTAGATTGCCTTCCTTAACTTGGGTGGGCCTCATCCAATCAGCTGGAGGCCTGGACCAAACAAAGTCTGACCTCCCACAAGCAAGGAGGAATTCTGCCAGCAGATGACTTTCTGGTTGGAACTACAACACTGAATCTCTCCTGGGTCTCCAGCATGCTCACCTTCCCTGTAGATTTTGAACTTGCCAGCTTCCATGATCATGTGAGCCAATTCTTCAAAATAAATATTTTCTCACACACACACACACACACACACACTTTTTAAATTTTCAATTGAAGTATAGTTGACATAAAATATTCAGTTATTTTCAGGTGTACAATGTAGTGATTCAACAATTATACACACTGTGAAATGCTCACCATGATAAGTGTATTGCAATATTATTGACTGTATTCCCTATGCTGTGCTTTTTATCATGTGACTTATTTATTTTGTAACTGGAGGTTTGTGCATCTTAATCCCCTTCATCCATTTCAACCAACCCCCTCATATCCCTCCTCTTTGGCAACCTCCATGCTAAATGAAATAAGCCAAACAGAGAAAGACAAATACCATATGATTTCACACACACGCACACACGTGTGCACATGTGTGTGCACATACACACACATTTGATTCTATTTTTCTGGAGAACACTGACTGATAGAGATATTTTACATTTTTCTCTTTCATCTGATTTGTTACTTTTAGGGCACGTCTCCTCTCCAGGGAAAGTTGCCTATGATGAGGTTCTCCTATAATAGCACCGCTCTCTACTTCCTTAGAGACTTGGTGGAGAAATTAATCTACATCTTTAATAGCAGGCTTGGATTTCTGCAGCATCTAAACTTACAGAAATCATCTTTGACTTAAGCAAAGTAATAAGCAAATGAAAATTATTATAGAATACTTAACGATTTCCTTCCTTCCAGCATATTTGGGGTAAAGAGTGATTTTTTTTTTTAATCTTACAGTATGATTGTTATAATCCCTGGCTTCAGAGAAAGGCCTAAATCCCCCATATGTCTGTTTGGGGTTTAGAAGGAATAGGGTCTTGGGGCACCTGGGTGGCTCAGTTGGTTAAGTGTCCAACTCCTGATTTTGGCTCAGGTCATGATCTCAGGATTGTGAGATTGAGGCCTGCATTGTGCTCCATGCTGGGGGTGGAGCCTGCTGAAGATTCTCTCCCTCTCCCTCTGCCCCTCCTCCCCCCACTCTGATTAAAAAAAAAGAAGGAGAAGAAGGAATAGGGTCTAACTAGTAAACAGGCTTTGGTTCTGCTGACTTCCTGCTGTTCCTAGTCCACACACTGTCCTCGGTGGTGCTCATCCTAATCCATGACTTCAGTTACCAATGTCATGCTGATGACTGTTATGGCCCAGACCAGCTCTGAGTCCCAGATCTATATATCCAATGTATCTTTTCTTCATTTGAGTATCTCGTGGGCCTCTTAGTGTTAACATGTTCAAATCTAAGTGCATCATCTTTACTACAAATTCCAAATCCTATCCCCTTCCTGTATTCTCTGACTCAGTAACTCTGCTTCTGCTTGCTCAGTTGTCTAAATGAGAAACCTGGGCTCATTAATACAGTTTAAAACCACATCTTTTTCTTCCTTCCTTTTCATTTTTTTTGGTACAGTTCTTAATCTGTTCAGCACTGGATTATTATGGCTGTCTCTTCCCAGGTAGCTCCTTTTCTCTTTCATTTTACCCTCCAAACTGCTAACACAATGACCTTCCCAATGTGCAAATAGTTGTCTAGGTTTTTCAAGTCCTATAAAGGCTTTCTGTCAATTTAAGGGTAATGTTCAGACCTCTCCGCATGGTGTATTAGTTATCTATTGCTGCATAACAAATAATCCCAAGATCTGGTGGTTTAAAGCCACAAAACATTAGTATGTCATATAGTTTCTGAGTATCAGGAAGCTTGGACTAGCTTAACTGGGTGGTTCTAGCTCAAGGTCTCTCATGAGGTTGCAGTTAAGCTGTTGGCTTGGACTTCCTTGTCTGCAGACTTGACTGGGGCTGGAAGATCTACTTCCAAGCTTACTCACATGACTATTGGCAGGCGTCTTGAGTATCTTACCACATGGGTCTCTCCATTGGAAGAGATGATTTTCCCAAAGTAAGTATCTGAGAAAGAGAGAGGGGTGAAGGGGGAAAGGGGATGTGGGGGCAGGAGGAGCTCAAGATGGAAGCCTCAGTCTTTTATATGCTATTTTCAGGTGTGATATACTTGCTTTCATTGGATGCTATCAGACACACCAACTTTGGAAGAACACAGGAAGACTACACAAATGTCCAGATACCAGAACATAGGTCCTTTGTGGAGCCATCTTGGAGGCTGACTAGCGTATATGGCATTTAGAACTTTCAAAGATCTTGCTTTTGCTTATTTCTCCAGCTTCTTTTCTTATTGGACTGTGTCAGTCTCCATCATCACTATGAACTACTTCCTCACACTGTGGTCTTTAGTCACACTAAACTTGCAATACATTGTGTCTTTCAAAACTCTTTGCCATTACATGCAATCCACTCTGCCTAAAAAATCATTTTAACTCCTTTATTTTGCCTGGATGACTGGGTCTTGCCTTTTATGACTCCCTACTGCCAAAGGGCCTCTAGTGACATCTCTTTACCCCCACTGTATATCTTTCTCTTTGCTTTCACAGCACCCTACATCCACCCCTTTCATACTACTTTAAAATCTATCATAATTATTGGTTTATGAATCTCCGACATTCACCTGTGATGTTCCTGAGTTCAGAGATGGTGGATTTTTTATCATCCATTTTATTCCCAATGTTTCTTAAAATTCTGAACTATATTAGGAGTTCAGCAAATGTATGGTGGATAAGTGAGGAAATGAATGCACAGTTTGCTGCAGAATATGAATTTTAGGGAGGAAAGAATAGAAGCTTTTGGGTCAAATTTTATTATATATCACAATTTTATGGTCGGGAATATGGGAATGCTCTTCTTTGAAATTCTGTTCCATGTGGCATTGAATGAAGTCACTTAGTAGTACTCAGCTAAAATATGAGCTTGTCTGGAAAGTTAAAGATAGATTCTTTCCCATGACTGGCACCTTATTAACCATGGCTAAAAGATTGGGCTCAGCTGGGAGTTTGGCCTCACTTGCAGCTTGGGGTAGTCAGAATTCTTATAGGACAGCTAAGGGGTCTTCAAGAGAGTTCCAAGGAAGCTAGGAAGAAGCTGCAAGTCTTCTTCTGACCTAGCCTTGGAAGCATCATTTACATTGCATTTTATTGGTTCAAGGAAGTCAGAGAGGCAGCCCATCTCCAAGGAGAGGAGACTAAAAGTTCCTGAGCAGCAGGTGGCATGGCTTATTGGGGGCCAACTTTGGAAATTAGCTTCCCAAACTATAATCAACTATTGCCATATTTTACCTATCCTTAGTTTCTCTGCTATTATTCTGAAAGCGTAATTTTCAAATGTTTTCATCTGGTTTTTATTAATAAGGAGCAATGGGGGTTTACTATTATACATTTAGGTCGATGTGTAGCTGGATAAAAATTTTATCTATACAATGTTCACCATAAAATACATGTCAACCTTTAGTGAGTTTGGCATGTAAGAGGACAACAAGGTACCCAGGAAAACTGGAGCACTCAGAGCAGGTGAGGCAGTGGTCTGGAAGGGGCAGGGCCTAGAAGGGCAAGTGAAGAGCGTGGCTAGAATTTTAAGTCACTTTCCTCAGAACCCTAGGCCCTTATCCATAGGATTCCTTCCTATCCTATCTTCCTCATGCAGTTGTTGAAATAGAAGCAAGTGACATTCTGTTGGTGGGAATGCAAACTGGTGCAGCCACTCTGGAAAACAGTATGGAGGTTCCTCAAAAAGTTCAGAATAGAGCTACCCCTATGACCCAGCAATTGCACTACTAAGTGTTTACCCCAAGGATACAATGTAGTGATCTGAAGGGGCACCCCAGTGTTTATAGCAGCAATGTCCACAATAGCCAAACTATGGGAGGAGCCCAGACATCCATCAACAGATGAATGGATAAAGAAAATGTGATTAGATAGATAGATAGATAGATAGATAGATAGATAGATAGATGATAGAGAGATTGATAATGGACTATTACTCAGCCATCAAAAAGAATGAAATTTCGCATTTGCAATGACCTAGATGGAACTAGAGTGTATTACACTAAGCAAAATAAGTCAGTCAGAGAAAGACAAATACCATATGGTTTCACTCATTTGTGGGATTTAAGAAACAAAACAGATAAACAGAGGGGAAGGGAAGGAAAAATAAAATAAGATGAAAATTGAGAGGGAGGCAAAACATAAGAGAAACTGAATCCTAGGAAACAAACAGGGTTGCTGGAGGGGAGGTGGGTGGGCGGATGTGGTAACTGGGTGATGGACATTAAGGAAGGCACTTGATATAATGAGCACTGGGTGTTATATGCAACTGATGAGTCAGTATATTCTACCCCTGAAATTAAAAAAAAAAATACATGTCAACCTTGAAGTAAGTGTATACTGGTATGACAGAGGGCTCTGTTCTTCATACTGCAACATTTCAATTGATAAGTTGATAAGGATTCTCAACTGCAGGGCTATCTCTTTCCTAGGGGTGTTTTGGAGGTGTACAGGGTTATTTTTGATTGTCACAGGACAATCAAATGTTGTCGCTAATACTTAATTGCATCCTGTGATATATGGAACAGTCCATACAGCAAAGAATTATCCCGTCCAAAATTTCATTGGAACGCCTGTTGAGAAACACTGAATACATAAAGATAAGCCTCCCATATTTGCTAATGTCATGACCTAATATGATTATGATAGGAGAGTATTGGCTCACTAGCAGATTATATGGGAAAAGAAAACATAGAGATTTTAGTTGGATGTAAGCTTAATAGGAACCAACACCATGATGTGTCTGCCAAAAATCTCTGTTATCTTAAGCTATATTTAATAGAGATTTCAGTCTGGAACACAGAGAGCTATATTGATAGAAACTTCAGGCCACTATACACTGGTCAGAGTAGCCTTGGAGTTTTATGGTTGCTTCTGGGAACCTGGTTTTAAGAGTGGCATAGATAAATCAAAGAATGGCCACCAGGAGGACAGAGGATCTAGAAGTTGTGCCTTATGAGTGGGAAACATGACAACTATCTTCAAATATTTGAAATATTGTGTGGAAGAATAATTAAACATATTCTTTGAGATTCTAGAAAGCAGAATTAGGATAAATGAAGGAGGACTTTTCTAATAATTAAAAACAGTTTGTCAAAAAATGGAGTGTTTTGCCTTGTGGGATAATTAACCCTGGTTGAGTGTCCCTGTAGAAAGTGGACTGCTATAGCCCAGGGGGTGATTTTAAATGAGCTGAATATTACGAAGGGGACTCCTGTATGGAGAGGTGCCCCTAAGTCATCTTCCATTATTATTATTATTATCACTATTATTATTTTAGGATTCATAGACTCATAGTCATGAAATACTTGTGGACATGCTTCTCTATAATTTTATAATAATGCCTCAGCTCTTAATGCTTTTCTCTGGCTTTGTAACTGCAAATCAGTCCCTTAAGCTATCTAAACTTTTATTTCTTCAATCATAAAGTAGGAAATCATTGTGCCCAACATATTTTCCTAATTGGATAGCTACGATTGTCAAATTACATAATAGTTTAAACTGTGAAGTGTATGAAAATGTAAGAGAATATTTTGTTGTCCACAAAAAGCTGTGGACAGTTGCTATAACTATCTTATGTCCAAGAAAAATGATTTAACATTCGTTCTGAAGGCCATTCAAATGACTTGTAATTGTTCTCCCTTTTCTTGATAAGGTGTGAAGGTCTCTAATAGCTGTCAACAAAACATCATGTAGAGCGATTTAAGTAGCACTTACTGTTCTCATATTGGCTGGCCTTTATTTGGTCCAATATAGAGTACAACTTCAGAACAAGGGAGGAGACAAGAAGGGGTGAAGGGGAGCGATGTTGGATAAGCTTTTACTTAACTGATATTTATTTGGGGGGAAATGCCATCATCATTATCTTCAAAAAGCAAACTCGTATTGGCATTTACTGTCTTTCAGATGGCTCCATAGTTAATAAAACTGTCCAAATTCCCCTGTTTGTTACAAGTGTTCAATAACAAAAATTCAACTGGGTAAATGTAAAGATCAAATCAGCTTTATTCAATGATTCATAAATTGGGCAGCATCCCATCTAGCAAATAGGAAGGAGCTCCATGGGGCTGCAGAAAAAGAAAGGGTTTCAAGGCAGAGAGGGAGGGGAAAAAAGGAAAGTACTAGCAAAGAATGCATTATTTCAGGCAAGGTTGCCCTCCTAGGAGGAACGGATGTGGTCTATCAGTAGACTACCTCCTAGTGCTGACCAGGAAATTCCAGTTTGCTGGTTGCAGATCACATTTCTGGGAGATGCTGAAGCTGCCCTGAGGTCAGGTGTTAGGTCTTGGTGGGGATTAGGATAAGTGACTCTGTTTTGGGCTGTCTCCTTTTTTTTTTTTTTTTTTAAGAATTTATTTATTTATTTGTCTGAGAGAGGAGAGAAAGAGCACAAGCAGGGGGAGCGGCAGGCAGAGGGAGAAGCAGGCTCCCTTCTGAACAGGGAGTCTGATGTGGGACTTGATCCCACAACCCTGGGATCATGACCTGAGCCAAAGGCAGATGCTTAACCAACTGAGCCACCCAGGCATCCTGGGCTGTCTCCTTTTTAACACAAAAAATTATCAAAAGGAAAAAAACCACATCAACTTAACCTACTTTTGTTATTGTTGTTTTTAAGAGATACAAGTTAGCAGGATTAGCCTCAACAAGCCCTTCTAAATTCTAAGAAGGAAAACCAAATTATTGCTCATTTAATGTTTAATTAAATTTATTATAGTTGGTATGCTGGTTTTAGGTTGAATTTATGGTATGCTAATGTTAGAGTTTTATGTGTTCTATATACACTTTATAGCACATTGGGGTCTCTTCTATAATCAACATGTACAATACACTTATGCCCATTTTATGTGAGTTGGAGCACAATTTTACTATTTTAAATGATTATAGAAGTTTACTGTTATATTTCTCCCCTTATATCATATTGTTAGTGATGTCTCTGATTTATTTGATGCCAAATTCTTAATGTGGAACACTATTCCCAATTACAGCAATCTTCCTACAGGGAAAATGGTATTTGGTTGGTAACAATCCAGTTTAGTATGAGATTTCTAGGAATGCAGTTACAAAATGAGGCGACTGTATGCACTTTTTTTCCCCTAAATACTGTTTTTTTTTAAATTTTATTTTATTATGTTACGTTAATCACCATACATTACATCATTAGTTTTTGGTGTAGTGTTCCGTGATTCATTGTTTGTGTATAACACCCAGTGCTCCATTCAGTACGTGCCCTCTTTAATACGCATCACCAGGCTAGCCCATCCCCCCCAGCCCCTCCCCTCTAGAACCCTCAGTTTGTTTCTCAGAGTCCATAGTCTCTCATGGTACATCTCCCACTCCAATTTTCCCCCCTTCATTTTTCCCTTCCTATTATCTTCTTCTTCTTTTTTTTTTTTTTAACATATAATGTATTATTTGTTTCAGAAGTACAGGTCTGTGATTCATCAGTCTTACACAATTCACAGCATTCACCATAGCACATACCCTCCCCAATGTCTATCACCCAGCCACTCCATCCCTCCCACCCTCCATCACTCCAAAAACCCTCAGTTTGTTTCCTGAGATTAAGAATTTCTCATATCAGTGAGATCATATGATACATGTCTTTCTCTGATTGGCTTATTTTGCTCAGCATAATACCCTCTAGTTCCATCCACGTCATTGCAAATGGCAAGATCTCATTCCTTTCGATGGCTGCATAATATTCCACTGTATATATATACCATATCTTCTTTATCCATTCATCTGTTGATGGACATCTTGGCTCTTTCCATAGTTTGGCTATTGTGGACATTGCTGCTATAAACATCGGGGTGCACATACCCCTTCGGATCCCTACATTTGTATCTTTGGGGTAAATACCCAGTAGTGCAATTGCTGGGTCATACGGTAGCTCTATTTTCAACTTTTTGAGGAATCTCCATACTGTTTTCCAGAGTGGCTGCACCAGCTTGCATTCCCACCAACAGTGTAGGAGTGTTCCCCTTTCTCCACATCCCCGCCAACATCTGTCATTTCCTGACTTGTTAATTTTAGCCATTCTGACTGGTGTGAGGTGATATCTCATTGAAGTTTTGATTTGGAGTTCCCTGATGCTGAGCGATGTTGAGCACTTTTTCATGTGTCTGTTGGCCATTTGGATGTCTTCTTTGGAAAAATGTCTGTTCATGTCTTCTGCCCATTTCTTGATTGGATTCTTTGTTCTTTGGGTGTTGAGTTTAAGAAGTTCTTTATAGATTTTGGATACTAGCCCTTTATCTGATATGTCATTTGCAAATATCTTCTCCCATTCTGTCGGTTGTCTTTTGGTTTTGTTGACTTTCTTTTGCTGTGCAAAAGCTTTTTATCTTGATGAAGTTCCAATAGTTCATTTTTGCCCTTGCTTCCCTTGCCTTTGGCGATGTTTCTAGGAAGAAGTTGCTATGGCTGAGGTCAAAGAGGTTGCTGCCTGTGTTCTCCTTAAGGATTTTGATGGACTCCTGTCTTACATTGAGGTCTTTCAACCATTTGGAGTCTATTTTTGTGTGTGGTGTAAGGAAATGGTCCAATTTCATTCTTCTGCATGTGGCTGTCCAATTTTCCCAGCACCATTTGTTGAAGAGACTGTCTTTTTTCCATTGGACATTCTTTCCTGCTTTGCCCAAGATGAGTTGACCATAGAGTTGAGGGTCCATTTCTGGGCTCTCTATTCTGTTCCATTGATCTATGTGTCTGTTTTTGTGCCAGTACCATACTGTCTTGATGATGACAGCTTTGTAATAGAGCTGGAAGTCCGGAATTGTGATGCTGCCAGCTTTGCTTTTCTTTTTCAACATTCCTCTGGCTATGCAGGGTCTTTTCTGGTTCCATACAAATTTTAGGATTATTTGTTCCATTTCTTTGAAAAAAGTGGATGGTATTTTGATAGGGATTGCAGTAAATGTATAGATTGCTCTAGGTAGCATTGACATCTTCACAATATTTGTTCTTCCAATCCATGAGCATGGATTGGAATGTTTTCCATTTCTTTGTGTCTTCCTCAATTTGTTTCATGAGTATTTTATAGTTTTCTGAGTACAGATTCTTTGCCTCTTTGGTTAGATTTATTCCTAGGTATCTTACGGTTTTGGGTGACTGTATGCACTTTTAAGTAGAGGTAAAATGTTTGCTTGTTCATTTGTTTTCTAAAGATAAAGAGGATATTTCCTAACAGTGGAACTAGAAATAAGCCCCACGGAAGCGAAAGTGATTATTGATGTCTCTGAGACTTGACTAGTGTTGGTCTTCACTGGCATCCCATTTAGACTTACTCCTTCCCCTACACCTCTGCAAGTGTTCCCACATCAAATAATGCTCCAGAAAGGAATTTTGAAGAACACTTTGTCCAACCCTGCACAAAAAAAAGTGCTGAGATTGGAGTGCTCACTGAAGTGATATGCCCTGGGTTATAGAGCGGGTAAAGGTCAGTGCCACACTTGAATCCAGACCTTTTGAGTTCAAGTCCGGAGCCCAGAGCGTTTTTTGGCGATTCACATTTTTCCTTACTATTGTCGTGCCACTGTTGCGAAAGCAAGTCAGAGGCATCATTATTTACCTGATACCAAGTCTCTGCTATGGAAATGCCCCCTCCCCCAATTCCTCCTGTCCGGCCAGTCCGATCATAATCAGTAGTCTTCCAGTGCATCTGGTAAAGTCTGGGAAGTTCCAAAACCTCTGCAAAGAAAAGGAAAATGCTATTGGAGGTGCCAGATGAAAATCAATGTGACTGATGCCCTCACATCCAAGGTATGCCCCCTGTGATGATTGGCCCTCACTCTCTGACCCTTCTGGGCCCAAGGCATCCCACACCTGAATTAACCAACTCCTGTATGCTTATTTATGTGCCGTCAGCCAATATCCTTCAGCAACTGCAGCAGCAACCTTGATTTGCTTTCCCCATTTATAGCTCTGTTGCTGGAAAGGGTAGATGGAACATTTAATTTGGCATTAAATTCTATTCTGGGGCATCGTCCCCTGTGGCAAAGGTGATGTGGATGGTTTGCATTTATGATTTTGCTCAGTTCAACTCATTTTTATGCCCAGAGAAGAGTTTCTGCTCAAGCTTTTCTTGCTTCTCTTGCAGTTTTATTTCTGATTTCATATAGACGATTTCATAGAGTGAAACAGTCTGCTTTCCCTTTGTATTCAGACTACCATTTTTCCATTAGAAGTGTTGGCAACAACCTTGTTTCTGCATATACGTGCAGAATAGATAGCACATTTGAATTCTGAGTGTAGCTCTATTCTTGAGGGATGTGGTCTGTGTCAGGGACAGACATGACAGGGAGCCAATGTGCATGCCAGGGAAAGGGATTCATCTCAGTTCTTCCTCTCCCTTTTGCATTTTTACCTCTGATTTCATGGTGGCTGGTACAGTGGAGGGTCTAATTCTTTCCCCCTTCTTTATCCTTGAATCACCTTCAGCAAAGCCGACAACCTACTTGCTCTGCGTATTAGTGTGTTATAGACAGAATGCGCTTGAAATTGCTATCGGTTCTCCCAAGGTGAGATATCTTCAAGCCTCACAGCTTTGCTGAGTGGCTGCTGGCCCCCACACCTGCCCACAGTCCTTATCTCAAGACCCCACAGCATTCCTAATTGCTGGTTTCTCTACTCAGAATTACCCTCTCCCCTCAATTTCTTTGGAAGGTAGCCCAAATTCCTTTCTCCACAAACAGTAAAAACGTTTGCCCCCAGTTTCCTCCCCGCCTCCCCAGCACAGACCACATCATCCTTTCCCTGGCTTCTCTCTCTTCCTTCATACTCATCCTTGGCCAGGAGCAGCCTGTGTGTGGATGCACGGGATGCAGGGGCAGAAAACCAAGGTGAGGAGAACTGAGAGGCTGAGGCAGGGGAGGCTTCTCGAAAGAACCCAGCCTCACTCCCCACCTCCCACCCCTTCAAGGGTTTCCTGATCACTGATTTTTTTTTTTTCAGGTTGATACTAGCAGAGTCTTTTGTTTCTGATGAAGCCTTTGTTCCTCATGTTTGTAAGAGAAAGGGAATAAAAAAGGAGAGTAAAAAACATAGCTAAATGGCAAACCCTACACAGAGCCTGAGGCTTTTGAAGACAAAAAGAATTGTGCAAAATAAATTGAAAAAGTGAAATAAGGAAAAAACCCACAATTTTTCCTTATGCCTGGTCTATTTCTACAAATGCGCTGTTAATGAATGTTTGTTTTTTTCTAACAGTAGTTCAGGGCATACTTAACCAGGTTGAACAGTCAGTCCCCTGCATGCAGACCGCACCACCCTGGAAGGCTCCTGTTGCACTACTGGGAGCGAACCCTCAAGAGCCACCGGGCAGTACATACTGCATGTGATTCCAGCATTGGCCACTAGATAGAGTCCTTGCTATGCACAAGCCCAGCCCCAAGGGCCCTGGGGTAACCAGTGAAGCCTTTAGCTGGAGGGCAGCATTTTTTAAAAGTGGTACTTGGTTAAGAGAATCCATTTCTCTTCCAGTTAGGCCAGAAGCCCAGCTGCTATTGCAGGTGCTCAAAAATTCTCAGTATGTGGATTCAGATATAGTATCCTTAAACACACATACGCATTACCTTCACCAACTATTGGAGGCCTGGACCAGTCCCACTGGGCAGCCTCAGTCCCTCCAGGCTTCCTTACAATATCTGGAAGCTCCCCATTTTGGGGTGAGGCTCTCTGGCTTCGTGAACATGCAGTTTCAATATAATTAGCTGTCTAATTGCTCGCCTACGCTGGGCCCATGTGTGTGTTACTAATTATGATTTATTTAAAAACCCTCTGTTTGCCATTCTTTGTTCTCTATTTCCTCTCTACTGAAGGGCCAAGGGAGGGATTTGATTTGCAAACTGTTCTGAATGGTAGGCTTTACTTTCTACCGCAATATCTAGACTTCTCCTTCCAGTTTCAAAGTCTAGACAGCTTCTTGTACCTGACTCCCAGGGTGCCTACCTGCTCCTTGCTACCCCTCTGCCCAACAAGAGTGGGGATAAGGACAGCTGCAGCTGTGCTATCTGGAAGTGTATCGAATATCACATTCACATACCTGCCGACCCCCAAATCTGTATTTCTAGCATAGTGACTCCACCCAAGCTTCGTACCCATATATGCAGTGGTTTACTGGGCTTCTTCTCCTAATCATGAGCAGTCAGTTCCAACTCGACATATGCAAAACTGGATCCCAGAGCTCAGGCCACGCCTGTTCTCCCTTTATACCTCATCTTGTCCTCGCTCTCCCTCACTCCCAGTTTCTATCTTCAAGTCTAATTAATTTTACTTCCTCATGTCTCTGTAGCTATCCTGCCTTCTCTGCTTCCCCTGCTGCTGTTCTTGCCCAGAGCACTGTGATGGAGCCCCCAGTCCAGTCCCGGGACTCACCCTCCATCCCAGCCAATCCATAAATCGGCTGGCTGGTCTTGCTAATGCACCACGTGGTCCGGTCCCTCAAAAGCCCCCCCAAACTGCTAGCCGGTCTTATCAGCACTTTCCTGGGGGTGCACCCTGCGGGAGCCTCATCTCTTGGGCCTCCTCCCACACTGAATGCTCCAACCTCCCCCAGTTGCTGCAGCTCCCTCAGGCCATGCTGCCTTGTCCTCCTGCCTGCAGAGAACATTCCTGCTCCTTGTCTGAATACACCCCATTTTCTTCATCCCTCTGTTTAAGCCCTGCCTGGTCCCAGGTACAGGTGTTACCACAGTTCCAGGCACATTTCCATCAGAGCCCTGTCACATGTCACTGCAGTCACCTCTCTTTGTCTTCCCTTCGAGACTGCAAGCTCCACGAGGCCCAGGACTGAGCCACTCAACCCCATGGGGATCCCCAAGTGCCGAGCACAGCACCTCACAGCAATTCCATGAGTGCTTAGTGAATGAATGGAAAACACAACTAGCATTAGCACTGTAGTGTGGTGATGCTGATCACAGACCAGCTGATGTTTGCATGTGTGTGTGTGTGTGTGTGTGTGTGTGAGAGAGAGAGAGAGAGACAGACAGACAGACAGACAGACAGACACAGAGAGAACATGAGGAATTCTGGGGTACACAGCAGGTCCTCATTCTCTCCCTTTTAGTTAATTATTATCTAAATGAAGACCCGCAGGGCACATGGCATTTTGCTTGCAGCCTGGGGGAGGCTCTCTACAAAGTGAAATATTCATAAAGTATACAAACATCATATACAACAGATACATGCCCTGAGGGTGAGAAGAACATTTGATAAAGACCTGAATAAGCAAGGACTGCTAATCAGAGACTAGTAATCAAGAGCCCTGGATTCTAGGCAGACCTTAGCTAGTCATCGTCATTGTAAGTTCTTATCAGTGACAGAGAGGGGCAGAGAGGAACAGAGATGTTACTGAAGGTATGTTTTAGCTCTGAAATGGTTAAAGTTAAGACCAGAATGTGGATGCAATACTTCTTGAGTGTGGTGGGCATGGAGAAGTGGAAAGGCACTGCCCAGACCCTAGAATGAGCAGCCCAGCTTAGGGGCATGTCCTTGGCAGTCAGCCTTGCTCTCAGCCCCTTTTAGGCTCTGTCTCAATCTGCAGAGGGCTGGCTGCCTCACCACAGTCATGCCCTTCCCAGAGCAGCCCACATCTGGTGACAGAGTCGGTGGAGGTATAGAGGCCCAGCCATCCCAGCCTGACAAGGACAACACTGAGGGGCAAATGTGACTCCAAAGCTCCCTGCGGGTTTGCTGAGGCTTTGAAGGGTCTGTATCCCAGTTGGACTCCCCTCTTTCTAACCCTGTTTTTTCTTTATTTTTATAGACTGATTTATAGACTATTGACTGATATATCGTACCTCAAATTCCATTTCAGAGTCTGTTTTAGAGAATCCAGCCTAGGATGGTACTAACCCAGGATGGTACTAAGATGTAGTTTGTGATGAGATTTGGAGCTGGCTCACTCACTTCCTGGCTGGCAAGAAGGCTACTTCACTGGAGGCAGGTGGGCTAAAGAGAGCCTTGGGCACAAAGTGGGGGTCCAATGGTTACCATTCACTGGTAGTGTACTGGCAGAAGGGAATGCATTAATGAGAACAATGTATCAGATGTTTGAAAGGTGTGGAGAAAATATTAGCTATAAGGATAACAGGATTGGATGGCTATTGCTAAGGGTTATTGACGCTTCACAGAATGAAAATAAACAGCTGAGAGCAACAGGCAATTGAAAGCCAGGTGTGAAAGCCAGAGGGCGTCTTTGGTTGCATACAAAAATTCTCAAGCAGGTGTGCTGGGAAAGCTGAGGACTAAGCCCAGGAATCTGAGGGAGAGCAGCTGAGCTCTAATTACTGAGTTAACAACCCAACCAAGGCAGGTCTGTGACATCATGGGAAGGGCCCTGGTTATTAATACCTGGGATCCTGGCTGACCTGGATTGACAAAGATAGAAGCTGGGAAGGTTAAGGTAGGAACATGTGGGTGGGTATATGGACATGAGCACCATGTGTGAGGATCTTTGTCTCACATGTTAATGCCCACCAGAGACGAATCCCCAGGGAACAGGCACATAACAACCTCCAAGACAAAATGGCAAGTTGACATTAGCCATGTGTATGGATGAAGGGGTCATGGTGGCAAGGATGGAGACCCGTGCATGGGCCCAACAACATGGACTGCCACTTTCCAACACTGATTTCTGCCACTGCTGAGTGTTCAACTTTCCAGCAACAGAGAATAATGCTGAGACTCCAAAATGGCACAATTCCTTAAAGAGACCAACTGGACATTTGAGGGTAAGTTGGCCACCATCTTAGTTCTTCTGGCTACTAAAACAAAAATACGATAGATTGGCCTATAAACAATAGAAATTTATTTCTCACAGTTCTGGAGGCAGCACAGTCCAAGATCAAAGTACCAACAGATTTAGTGGCAGGCAAGAGCATCTTTCCTGGTTCATAGATGCCTGTGTCCTCACATGGCTGAAGCGGGAAAGGATCTCTCTGGGGTGTCTTTTATAATTGCACTACTCCCATTCATGAGTGCTCCAGTCTTATGTTCTAAACATCTCCCAAATGCTCCACTTCCTAGTACCATCCCATTGGATGTTAGGGTTTCAACATAAAAAATTTGGGGGGTATGTAAATATTTAGTCCATTGCAGCTATTTTTCCATCCTGAAAAAGGCTGGGTTTCATTTTCATAGGAATACACAGATATTTTAGGCATGGGTTTACATTTCTGGTCCACTGGTCTCAGCAAGCACTCTCAGCAGAGAGCATATGAAGTCTGATCCATTAACTCTGAATCCCACATTTCATTGTGCCAGAGAAGGAAATCCAGTTTACAGCAAAAAAATAAAAAAATTAAAAATGTACAGAGTGGTCCCATGACCATGGGTTTCATTAGACACACCACGTTCCACACTACCCAGATTCTGTTGAACTGATAGAGCATTGGAATGGTTTGCTAAAAGCAAAGATGAAGCATTAGTTTGGAGGCAACATTATGCAAGGATGGGGTGCCATCCTATGAGATGCATTATACTCACTGAATCAAAAATCTTTACATGGTACTGTGTCACAACAGAAAAACAAAACAAAACAAAACAAACACATGAGCCCAGGAAACAAAGGGTGGAAGCAGGGCTGAACCCACTAGGATGCCCCTAATGCCCACGGGGGAACTTGTACAACTCTAGGCTCTATAGGGTTAAGAGTTCTGGCTTCCCTAAGGATATAGTTTGACCAGGAACAGAGTAAGATTTCCACTGAATTGTCTGCTATGGCTTTGCCCTTGGCAATTTGGGCATTTGTATTCATCAAGTAATAGACAAAAAGAGGAGTCACCAAGTTTGTATAACTGATCCCAGTAATCAGGATTTGGTGGAACTGTAGGGCCCAACGGGCCCAGAGAACAATATATGAGACATTTCTTGGTACTGCCTTGTCTAATTGTGACTATAAGTGGACAGGTCTAGCAACCCAGCCCTGAGAATGGCACGGTGACCAAAGGCTCAGGATCCTCTTGGATTAGAGTCATGCAGCTAGATAAACCACTGTGGCCAGCACAGGGAGATGCGTCATCCAGATTCCCTTTAGGGAAGACTTGTTGCCCGGATGTGAGACAGGCATTTTCCCGCCCTCAGCTTCTCAGGGTGTAGCGCAGCTGAAGGGGTGGCCTCCCTTGAGGTCATATCTTTCTGAGGCAATGTATGTGTAGTGCCTGAGCCAGGTGGGGTATAAAGCCCTGGCATTGGGCCCAACACAAGGTAACTGTGATCGGCACTACTTGGTCCAGAGCTCCCAGCTGGGTTGGGTTGGCTGAGCTTGTTGGGTTTGTATGACAGTTCTTCTTTGTCCTCTGCCCCATCCTGCTTCCTCCCCTTTCTTTCAGTTATTGATCCCTAGTGGACTCCTTGCACTCCAAATTCTGTCTCAGTCTGCTCCCAGAGAACCCAACCTGCGACACTTGTGCATTAGCATGAGCCTTTCTACTTCCAGTTCAAAGTCTTCAGGTTCTTACGTTTAGCTTCTACTGGTCAGTATTGAGGTTCTGGAGCTGAAGATAGCCTGAATTCTTCTTGGTAGGCCTCTTCTCCGGGTCCAGCTCTGTTCTGAGACATAGTGTCTAGAAAGCCTGAATGGAAAACGTTCTCTCTTTAGTTTCAAAATGAAAACCCTCTATTAATCTTAACCACACACCTGATTCTCGGCCACAAATCCATTTCTTCTCATAGATTCATGGTGGCCCTTTCATGGAACTGAAATTCAATTCAGGGAAGGAAGCTTTAATCTAGTGTTTCTGTGATTACAGCAGAAAACAGGAGAGAAACTTCTGTTCAGGACCAGGTGGATAGGAACTCACAACTTGATTGGCAGAAAAGGATGAATGTACATGTTGGAAAATAATAGTTTTGAGAGAACTACAATAATAACTGCAGTGGACCCAGTTAATGTGATGTCCCAGATCCATTGGACCACTTCTGCTGCCCTGTCCCTGAGGCCTTCACCACTTTCCTGGGCCTGGGTCTGACTCGATAAGACACACAGAGGCACTGGCTTGTCCAGAAGTGACAGAGGCAGGCCTGGTCACACTGCACAGAACTAGGACTAGTGAAAGATGGGAGATGCAAAGGAGATAGGAGAGAAAATGTCTAGTCTTTTTCTTCCTACTCACTTATTCTTAAAGGTGGTGGTTCCATGTGGCCACTCTGGAGTTGAGCATCGGGATGAAAAACCGGTGATGTTTTCTTGTGGAGCTGCGGTCATCTTGTTAACATAGGACCTTGGACCTTGTACTTGCGTTCCCTGCTTCCCTGTTGCTCTCTTCCTTTTCTTCTCATTTTGTGTCCTGGAATTTTAACTGTCCCCCTCCCTATTAAGGGTTATTACATGAGCTTTGCCCCAAGATCTGTTTTCCATGGGGAGCATTTCTAAGGCAAATAACTGATAATTACTGAGTTCTTGTTGAGTGTGACCCTGTTCTTAGTGCTATATAGGTATTAACTCCTATTCTTCTCCACAATAACATGATGTAGTAGGTACTATTATCATCTTCATTGTACAGATGAAAAAAGTGAAACATAGAGAGTTTAGGTGACTTGCCCATGCTAGTGAACCCAAGAAGCTGAATTTGTGCTCTTGCCTCTTGAAGAATGGCCACTGTCAGAGCATCGGCTAAGATCTTCATGTTTCAAATATCACATGAGCTGGCACCTTTAGAAAGTCTTCCCTAATGAATAAAGGAGAGGTATTCTTTCTGAAATGAAACTCTCCTAACTCTTTACATTGAAGCACATCCATTTATTGACTATCTGTTCTTGTTGCAGACTGAGTTCTAAAAATGAACCTATTCACAGATTTGTTTTTGTGGTTGTTGTTATTGTTCTTGTAGTTTGATTGTTGGTTGCCAGTTCTGTCTGTCGATGAATGCTTTCAAGATAGCAAGGGCCTTTCTCTTCTCCTGCCTTAAATATACAAGGTTGATCAGGTCTTGATAAGCACTGCTGTCCCCTCAAGTTCTAACTCAAACCATCAAAAAGAAGCATATGGTGGGCTATGTGGCCTTGAGTGAAATCTTGAGGGAAAAATGATCCTGGTGAGAAGAAACTTAGAGTCTGCCAGAAATGCAGGGACTGTTGCCCTGGGTCTACCTGCAACATCTGGCTCCCACAGGAATCCATGGGACATGAAGTCCATGAATATCCTGGAATATGTGAAAATTTGTGAGTAGGTCGGTGTCTACATTTGGGGGGATGAAATTAGGGAAGGACATATGCATTTCATCAGATTCTCAAAAATGTTGCTATTATGGAAAAACTGAATTTTAAAACTTGGTATTACTACTTTCTATGTGGTCTTGTGAAAACCATTTAACAACTGGGGTCTCAGTTTCCTCGTGGAAGGGGATGACCAAGGTTGTTGTAATGATCAGATAAGATGAAAAATGTCTATAAGGATACGTTGTCCTCTCTAAAGCACCTTACCAGGGTAGGATAGGTAGGATGGGTAGTCATTCCTATCTGCTGAACCTGAGATTGCGAAGTATGAAGAGGGAAGACTCTAACAGTGACTAAGTTCATGTCTTAGGTTTGGTTCATCCAGAAGTTGACCTTGAGAAAAGGATTTGAGTATAAATAGTTTGTTTGGGATGTGATGTCAGGATGTATTGGTAGAAGAGTGTTTGAGTGAGACAGGGAAGGAGGGAAGGTAACCTACAGTGTGCAATAATGAGCAGGGTGCTTCTGTGAGCAGCTAGGACTCATTCCCAGTGTGTAGAACATGCCCCTGGGTTGTCTTTCCTGAGGGCCAAGCACGCTCCTGCAGCTGGTAAAGCCTCTCAGGTAGAGTTGCAGGTGGTTGCACAAGGAGGCCACCTGCATGTACCAGAGTCTAAGTGCCAAGAGCAAAAATGGGTGGGGCATTGGCAGTGGTGACTATAGTAAATTGCGAGCTAGACACAGTCACACACATTATCCATAATAAATTCTAAGTCAGTGGTTCCCAACATAGCTTTCTGCTAAAATCACATGGGAGGCTGAAAAAAAATTCAGATTTTCAGGACTCGTATTTGAGAAATTTTAATTCAGTATGTCTAGGGCAATGTCTGATAATTGACATTTTTCAAAGGCTCTCCAGATAATTCTAACGGTCAGTCCATTTGGGAAACATGGCACTTAAAAACCCGTTTGAGGGGCACCTGGGTGGCTCAGTCGTTGAGCGTCTGCCTTCGGCTCAGGTCATGATCCCAGGGTCCTGGGATCGAGCCCCACATCGGGCTCCTTGCTCAGCGGGAAGCCTGCTTCTCCCTCTCCCACTCCCCCTGCTTGTGTTCCCTCTCTCGCTGTCTCTCTCTCTGTCAAAAAAATAAAAAAATAAAAAAATAAACCCGTTTGATATAGGTATAATTTGCTCCATTTTGTTTTGTTTTTTTTTTTAGATTTTTTAAAAATTTATTTATTTGACAGAGAGAGAGATAGCAAGAGCAGGAACACAAGCAGGGGGAGTGGGAGAGGGAGAAGCAGGCATCCTGCCAAGCAGGGAGCCCGATGTGGGACTCAATCCCAGGACCCTGGGATCATGACCTGAGCCGAAGGCAGACGCTTAATGACTGAGCCACCCAGGCGCCCTAATTTGCTCCATTTTGAAGGTAAAAGAACTGAGACCTGATGAGTAAGTATTTTATGCTAGTCTCCCTAGATTGTGATGGAAGAAGAATTCCAACTCAGTGCCCATATCTTTACCTCCGTGTCCCATTGCCCCAAGGACCTGTTTCTCTTTCAGATGCCACATTTCCTGAACCTCCAGAGAAAGGGTGAGAGTCATATCTGATGAAATATAGAATCCTAAGCCTGCTCCAACCAAAGGCATCTGTATTACCCACCAATAGAATGAAGCCTCGGAATGGTTTTTCAAATATGTTCTGTTCCCATCATCTCTTCTGCCATGGCCAGGTTCTTAACATTCCACGCCCACATTGTTGAAATTTCCTCCTAACTCATCTGCCTGCCTTACTCTAGTCCTGTGACCCACTGCCAATACAGCTTTTATCACCTTTATAATGGGATCTCCTTCCTAGAAACCTTCAGGGGCTCCTCATTCCTTATTTATAAACTGGAGTCCAACACTATTGATGGGATAAAAAGCCCTCCACAATCCAGTTCCCATCCCATGTGTCCAGCCTCATCTTGTAATTCATGTATGGAATATCAGGCAGCATCCAAGCAGGAAAACAGAAACCTCTCTAGGTATCTGGACAGAGGAAATTTAGAATGGGAATTAATTAGACAGGTGTTAGAGGCATGACAGAAACAAAAAGGGGACATTGAGGTATTGCAGGGGTTATAACTACAGGAAGCAGCTACCAGTCCTAAGGCTGGGGGGTCAAAGGGAAGACATTGGGATTATTAGAACCTAGAGGCTCAGAGAAGGAGCTCTGTGGAGATTAGACTCAGATCTCCAAGGAGGTAGAGATACCCCATGGCTGCCAGTACCTTAGGAGCTCAGAAGAGGGGTCCCTTGGAAGAGGTCCTCATATCTCTGAAGAGGATGAGTTAGCTTCCTCTGTACTTCATGAGTTCAGAGAATGGCCCTCATGCTCCTGCGTTTAAATTTCTGATGAGGGGAAGCTGCCCTGCTGGGGCTTATATTTCCATGGGGCACAACAAGTCTGGGAGACAAAGGACCCTAGAGGTTGAAACCAATTGCTGCTGTCAGGGTAAAGAGCCATTAATGGGCCAGTGCTGACTGGAAGGACCAGTTCCCATATTCCCTGCTGCTGGCTCCTATTTGTGGGACTTAAGGGGGAGCCAGTTGACAGAGGAGCCAGGTAATCTGTAGATCCCCAGCCTCAGCACCACATGGCCAAGGAAGAATGGTGCTTCTGAACTGAGAGACAACAGCTTCATAACTGGAATGACTCCTGAAGTGACAGAATCACCAAATATGCTTGGCCCTTATACATCTCAGTTTTTGGCTAATACTATCCTAATCTCAGAATTTTCTTCCCATCCGCAGAGTGTTTGGCCCACATCAACACTCAGATGTCTCCTTTTTGTGAAGCCTTCTGGTCTCCCCCTATTTTCAAACCCCCAAGCCAGAAAAAATCCTTTCTGTATCTGTTTTCCTTCAGTGTTCATGCTTCCATAAAGCACGTGTCACATTGTATTATAATTACTTGCTTCAAATCTCTATCTGAATTGAAGGTCAACTCTTCAAGAGAAGGTTGTTGCTTTATTACTCTTTATGTCTCCAAGGGTTCAATAAGTGTGTGCCAAATCAAAAAGCCAGATATATATCAATGAAGAAATAAATCAAGTGGGTAGATGCAGATTCCCTGCCTTCAGAACACAAGGCCCAAAAGAGTGTTACATCTAGGAGAACTTGGTGGGCCTTGCCCTTTTTCCCTATCAACAATCTTAGTGTTGCAAAACATGGAAATAAGAAAATAAACATTGTTTTTAGGATCGTTTTAGAATTTCAAAAATTCATTGGATTTCCAGCTACTGTGTCCCTTTGGTCCAAAGAAAATTGAGAATTTGATAAATGTTTCTTTTCAGCACAAATCACTTCTCTGTTTTCCTCCCTTATACCTCTTTTCTCTTATTTCTGAAGGACCTCTATTGTTTCTCCAAAGCAATTAATTCCTGCTGAGGTGTTAAGTAATATTGGCTTGAGGTTCTGGGGCATCTTTATTTTAATGGTAATTCCCAAAGATTGGCAGTTTTTCTAGAACCTAACTGTCTATGTTGCTAACTGTAGAATTTTAGGTATTTACAACAGGCTGTGAGTGAAGGTATTTTTGGAAGCCTTCATATTCATACTTGTGTTCCTAAAAACTCATTTAAATTCAGGTCCAACATGAGCTTATCCAGCATTAGTATATTCTAAGCATTCTATTAAGCCCTTTTGCATCCATTGTATCATTCAACTGAATCTTCATAGCAGCTCCGAGGTAGGAATTATTATCCCATAATTACACCTAAGGAAACCAGGGATCAGAGAGGTCAAAGGACTTGCTTGTGATCACACAACAAGAAAGTGACAGGGCTAGGATTTGACTGCAGGTCCGTTTGACTCTATGCTCACTGCTCCTTTTCCATTAATTGTGCTTATAGGTGGGCTAAGCTCAAGGACCCAGATGTTGAAAGAAAAGCCAGATCCCTGTGGAGAAATCCCTTCCTTCTCCAGAGGGCAATGATATTTGGATACATATTTCTCCAAAACATCAGTCCTAGGTGATACATGAATCTCCTGCTCCCAAGGAGAAATTGACTGGAGGGGTGTGGTCCAGTAGCAAGATCCCTAGCTGGGAAACCAGAGGCTTTTCTGCTGGGTCATTTGACTTCCCTGCCCTTGAATTTCTCAGATGTGAAATTAGAGGTTTGTGTGACACAGTCTCCAAGGTTCCCTTCAGCTCCAAGATAGAGAGGAATGTGGGGCTCTTTTCCTTCAGGGTCATGGCCTCTTTTGAGTCTTCAAGGACTCTCAGAAGATGACAAAGGTTTAAAAATCAGCTTTTGGGGGGGTTAAAGCCTCAGTTGCCAGTTTTTGACCTATGAGGTAGAGGAATCAGCGGGTCTTAGGTCCCGGCATAGACAGGTGTCCCCAATATAAACTTTGGTGGTCTAGGCTGACCACTTGTGACAAATCCATATGGATTAACCCACTCATCACTGCCTCAGTATTTGGAATGGGTCTTGAGCTGCCTTGGTTAAATGCTAAATAATTCATGACACTATTTTCTTGCTATTGTTGCCTTGAACGGCTCTTGACTCTGCTCTTTGCTGCTGCTCCCGGAGCTCCTGTGAATTATGGTTTGGGGAGGAAGACGTGAGGATGCCAGTCCCCAGGGAACAGAGACAAACATAGTCATGGTTTCTATGGCACCCCCGAGACCCCAAACTGCTGAGTCTCCCACATCTCTTATTGTAACATTTAGAGCTGCCTTGTAGTTCACTCGAGGACATGTTCCAGAGAAATCATAGAATATTTATTAGCGTTATTACATTTTCTCCAGCACCTTTCATCCTAGAGGATCCCAAAATGCTTTGCTAACAAAATATCCAGGGAGATTTTACCCATTTCTAAAATCAAGCTGCCATTCCTCACTTTTCCCTCATCATACCCTTTCTATTTGCCTTCCCTCAATCTATTTCTACCTGAATTTTTATGACTCTTCATTGCTTAACAAATAACACTCAAATGCCTTAACCTGGTTATATTAATTTCTTATGATGGCTATAACAAATTACCACAAACGTGGTTGTTTATAACAATACACATTTACTCAGTTTTGGAGGTCAGAAATCTGAAATGCATTTCTCTGGGCCCAAACCAAGGTGTTGTCCAGGCCATGCGCCCTCTTCAGGCTTCAGAGAAGAATCTGTTTTCTCACCTTTTCGCACTTCTTTGGCCCCTGCTACCATTGTCAAGTTCAGCAGGGTAGTATCTTCAATTCTTCCTCTGTTCTGTTGTCACTTTGCTTTCTCTGTTACTCGGAAACCCCCCCCCTGCCTTCCTCTTAAAAGGACCCCTGTCTTTACATTTAGGGTCTATTGGCATAATCCAGTATAATCTCATCACATCTGCAGAGTCATGTTTGCCATATAAAGTAACATTAAGGTTCCAGGGATTAGAGTTTGGGTATCTTTGGGGCCATTATTCAGCCTACCACACCTGGCAATGATGGCTCTTTTCCCATGACCAAAGTCAACATCTAATTCTGTGCCCCCCTCCCCACCACAGACCATATGCATTAGCCAACCTGGGCTGCTCAGTTACGTTCAGAAAGTTTTTCATATTTCTGCACTGTGTCTTTACTCATGATTTTCTCTTTGTTTGGGCCAGAAATGCTTCCTTGCCCCATGATGCCCTGCCCTCCACATTCACCCCAGCTGGAACAAATTCCTCTGAAGTGTGTGCAGTTTCTGTAATCTGGTTTACCTGTGGTTGTGTAAGGTGTTTATTGGCTTCTCTGCTAAGCTGTATGCTCCCTACATGCAAGGTCTCTCCCCTACATAAGGTCCACTTCCTGCTTTTCACATGGGGAGCCTTTAGTAAATGACACATAAATTATTTCCACAGGAATTATAGGACAGGGGAAGGTTTTTAGATTGAGTCCACAGGCTATGGTTTTGTCATTCAACAAATATTTATCGTTCATTTAAAAATATTTATTGTTTTCCTCTGATGCCAGTACAATTCACAGTGATGAACAGGTATGCCTTAGCCATTAAGGAGCTTAAGACCTGGAGGGGACTTTGGACACCAAACAAATAAGTATGACTCCTGCTACGTAAGAAATCAGGGTGCTATAAGAGCACTCAACAGGGGCCTATCTCACCTCAGTGAGAACCGATGGAAATTAATTCAGCAATTAGAGATTCTACTAAAAGGCCAATTATAAAATTATTATTCATAACAAAGATCCACCTTACATTTGCATAGTGGTTTTTATGAGGTGTGACCATAATGTAATAGAGTGATTTTTTTTTTTAAACAAACATAACAAATTATATTACAGGGAATCTCAGTGTTGGAGAGGACCTTAAAGGCCGTATTGTTCAACTCTCTTTCTGATGCAGCTATACCAACCACAGTTTGCCTGATACGTGTGTTGTTTCTCAAAAAAGTTGTCTTGGATTCTATGTGTATGTTAGAGAATATAGAGGAAAGTGGGTGCCATATACATCTATATGTCTATCTATGGTATAAAATTTGTGTATATATTAATATATAAAATTTGTGTATGTATGTATGTTGTGTATATAGATATATATGTATGAATATAAATATATATTTATATTCAATATAAATAAATATGTATTTAAATAATAAATAAATAATAAATAAATAAATAAATAAATATATATATATAGCATTGTGCACAATTCTGCAATTTTGAGAAAGGAGTTCCAAAAGTATTTTGGAAAATAGCATTTTTGTTGAACCCATTTGGATATATCTGTACTCTGTCAAAGTGACTACTTTGACCAGGAGCATATAAATATATATAAAAGTCTGGAAGATTTAAAAATTATTTTCTTTACAATTATTTCAAAATAATTTCACAGAGATAACATCTGCACATTGGCTTTTCTCCTTTTCTCAAATGAAGGTCCATGTTCAGAATGAGGGTGGTTGAGTGGGAATACCGAATCTTGGAGTCACTCAGACAGACATGAGATCAGATTATAGCTCTTCTCCCTATAAATTGTGTGGATCTAATTAAGTTATTTATCTGTAGAATGAAGCTAATAACACTTTATTTACAGGACAGTTGAACAAAGTATGACTATAACAGAGCAGAAATGAATTATTTCCTACTCTTTTATGAAGAAGCTAGGACTGGTCTGATATCCAATTTTATGGTAAATTGAATAAGGAATAAGAGTATAAGATGATTTTTCTAAGGTTCCATAATTTTCTAAATACAAAGACCATGTTAACTGTTTCTGATATATTATTCTTTTTTTTTCTGTTCAAAAAGATGTGCTTGTTTTTCCAATTTTTAGAAATAAATACAAATATATGCCTATATGCACACACACACTTTTATCATCTCTCAGCACTTTGACTTTTCAGTTACGTATATTAGCCTACTCAAAGACCTAAGACAGGTTGTTCTGAACTTCCTGTTTTGAAATCGGAATCTGTATCAGATGACTCATGGAGAAGCATATTTTCATAAAAGGGTACATCTTATGATTTTAAGATGCTCTAATGATACATGAAAACTTATTTGAGGTTTAATGTCATCTTTTTGAGGTCTATCCCCACGGTAGTTCTACCACAGGGTCATACCCCATTCCTCCACCTGCATGTGGTGCACTCAACTCACATCACACTTTGCTCTCATTTACATGAACCAACTCCAACATCAGAGAAGGAAGTGTTGGTATATCATAAGTCAGGGAATCAGAGTCCCTGAAAGGGTTCCACAGTAAGGGATTTATTTTGGCAGTTATATCTTATACAGTTGGAAGAAACTGGAAAAGTGAATGCTCAGGAAGGGAGCTGGAAGAATAGAAAATGAACCAGTGACCAACCAGACAATCAGAAGTGAAAATTTAAAAGGGAACACTGGGGAAGGGCTATGGGGAATGTTGTCTCTCTGCAGGTATCATCTCTGTGGGTCCTCAGACACGGGTCTGGTGGTGAGCCTGAGTCTGCTGTTGCTCAGCAGCGTCAATAGTTAAGAAAAAGGGCTGGATGAGGAGCAGATGAGAATGAGAACAAGATGAAACACACTGGGCAATTCTGCATGTGTCTATCACCACATCTGGTTATTAGCTACTGTTTCATTGCTTCCTTCCAAATCTTGTGAAAATTCTTGTTTTGGCCAATACTAACTTAGAAGTATATAGAGAAGAGATTCTTGGATAGGTTTTTTTTTCAGTTTATCCCAGATGACATAGAATAATCCATCAGAGTTATTTACTAAAGGAGACAGAAAGAAAAGGAATTTGTTATGTATCTCATCTATACTCACCTGAAAGTCCCTTTACCTTCTTGTGATGGAGTCTACCCACAGGAAATTGCAATTATTTATTATTTTTCTCATTGTGGTAAAATTTACATACAGTTACAGGCCCAGATCTCAAGTGTACAATTCAACATATTTTGAAAAATATATACACCTATATAATCAACACCCCAGTAAAATTGTGTAAGCCTGGAAACCAGGTAATGTGAATTCTCTAAATTTGTTCTTTTTTTTTTTTTTAAAGATTTTATTTATTTATTTGAGACAGAGAGAATGAGATAGAGAGAGCATGAGGGGGAGGAGGGTCAGAGGGAGAAGCAGACTCCCTGCCGAGCAGGGAGCCCGATGCGGGACTCGATCCCGGGACTCCAGGATCATGACCTGAGCCGAAGGCAGTCGCTTAACCGACTGAGCCACCCAGGCGCCCCTAAATTTGTTCTTTTTAAGATTGTTTAGACGAATCTAGGCCCTTTGTATTTTCATATACATTTTAGCATCAATTTGTTAATGTTGGTAAAATGTCTGGTTGGAATTTTTACTGGGATTACATTGACTCTATAGAAAATTTGGGGAGAATTGACAGTTGAACAATATTGAGTCTTCTAATCTGTGAACATTATATATCTCTCCTATATTTTCTTTAATCTCAGCAATATTTTATAGTTTTTAATGTAGACCTTTGGCACATCATTTGTTCCTGTTATTCCTAAATATTCTATGTCCCATAATGTTATTGTAAATGGTATTTTAAAATTTCATTATCTAAAATTTACATACTGATATTTGTATAGTTAGTTTGTATCCTGTGACCTTACTTTATTCACTTCTAAATTCTAGTATATAGATAGATTCCTTAAGATTCTCTACATAAACCATTACAATTTCTATGAGTAAACAGAATTTATCCCTTTTGAATCTTAATGCTTTTAATTTACTTTTTGTGCTTTATTTTACTGGCTATAACCTCTAGTAGAATGTTGAATAGGATAATTTAAAAGAAACATTCTCATTCTTTTCTTGACATAAAGGAGAAAGAGTTCAATATTTCATAATTAAATAGACTGTTAATTGTAACATTTTTTGTAGGTGACTTTTATCAGCTTAAGTTCACTTCTATTCCTACTTTGCTCTGAGTTTTAACCATGAATGGATGTTGAGTTTTGCCAAATGATTTTTAAATTAAAATGGTCATCTATTGATATAATACATAATTTTCACCCTTGTTTTGTTAATATGGTAAATTATATTGATTGGTTTTTTGAATGTTAAAACAACCTTGCTTTCCTGGTATAACCCAACATGGTCATAATTTAAAATTTTTTTGTATTGCTGGGTTTGGTTTGCTAGTATTTTGTGAAGAGTTTTTGTGTCTGTGTTCATGGGGGGATATTTGATCACAATCTTTAATTGAAATGTTTTTGTCAAGTTTAGAAATCAGGGTTTTTCTGGCTGCATAAACCAAATGTGAAGTGGTCCTTTTTTCATTTTCTGAAGGAGTTTGTGAGTTTGTGAAAGACTGTATTATTTCTTATACTATACTTTCTTAAGTATGTCATATAATTAGTAGTAAGACATCTGGATTGTAAATTTTCTTTATGGTTATGAATTTTACATTTTAAAAAAGCTACATAGGGGCTATTTTTATTTTCTGTATTTTTTATGTCAGTTTTTTTTAAATTTCTTTTTTTCTCTTTTTTTATTATTATGTTATGTTAATCACCATACATTACATCATTAGTTTTTTTATTTACTTTTATTTTTTTATTATGTTAATCACCATACATTACAACATTAGTTTTTGATGTAGTGTTCCATGATTCATTATTTGCATATAACACCCAGTGCTCCATGCAGAACATACCCTCTTTAATACCTATCACCAGGCTAACCCATCCTCCCACCCCCCTCCCCTCTAGAACCCTCAGTTTGTTTTTCAGAGTCCATAGTCTATCATGGTTCATCTCCTCCTCTGATTTCCCCTCCTTCATTCTTCCACTTCTGCTATCTTCTTTTTTTTTTTTTTAACATATAACGTATTATTTGTTTCAGAGGTACAGATCTGTGATTCAACAGTCTTGCACAATTCACAGTGCTCACCAAAGCACATACCCTCCCCAATGTCTATCACCCAGCCACCCCATCCCTCCCACCCTCCACCACTCCAGCAACCCTCAGTTTGTTTCCTGAGATTAAGAATTCCTCATATCAGTGAGGTCATATGATACATGTCTTTCTCTGTTTGACTTATTTCGCTCAGCATAATACCCTCCAGTTCTGTCCATGTCATTGCAAATGGCAAGATCTCATTCCTTTTGATGGCTGCATGATATTTCATCATATATATATATATATATATATGAATCACCTCTTCTTTATCCATTCATCTGTCGATGGACATCTTGGCTCTTTCCACAGTTTGGCTATTGTGGACATTGCTGCTATAAACATCGGGGTGCGCGTACCCCTTCGGATCACTACATTTGTATCTTTGGGGTAAATACCCAGTAGTGCAATTGCTGGGTGGTATGGTAGCTCTATTTTCAACTTTTTGAGGAACCTCCATTCTGTTTTCCAGAGTGGCTGCACCAGCTTGCATTCCCACCAACAGTGTAGGAGGGTTCCCCTTTCTCCACATCCCTGCCAACATCTGTCATTTCCTGACTTGTTAATTTTAGCCATTCTGACTGGTGTGAGGTGATATCTCATTGAGATCTTGATTGGATTTCCCTGATGCCGAGCGATGTTGAGCACTTTTTCATGTGTCTGTTGGCCATTTGGATGTCTTCTTTGGAAAAATGTCTGTTCATGTCTTCTGCCCATTTCTTGATTGGATTCTTTGTTCTTTGGGTGTTGAGTTTAAGAAGTTCTTTATAGATTTTGGATATTAGCCCTTTATCTGATATGTCATTTGCAAATATCTTCTCCCATTCTGTCGGTTGTCTTTTGGTTTTGTTGACTGTTTCTTTTGCTGTGCAAAAGTTTTTATCTAGATGAGGTCCCAATAGTTCATTTTTGCCCTTGCTTCTCTTGCCTTTGGCAATGTTTCTAGGAAGAAGTTGCTATGGCTGAGGTCAAAGAGGTTGCTGCCTGTGTTCTCCTTTAGGATTTTGATGGACTCTTGTCTCACATTGAGGTTTTCAACCATTTGGAGTCTATTTTTGTGTGTGGTGTAAGGAAATGGTCCAATTTCATTCTTCTGCCTGTGGCTGTCCAATTTTCCCAACACCATTTGTTGAAGAGACTGTCTTTTTTCCATTGGACATTCTTTCCTGCTTTGTCCAAGATGAGTTGACCATAGAGTTGAGGGTCCCTTTCTGGGCTCTCTGTTCTGTTCCATTGATCTATGTGTCTGTTTTTGTGCCAGGACCATACTGTCTTGATGATGACAGCTTTGTAATAGAGCTTGAAGTCCGTAATTGTGATGCCACCAGCTTTGCTTTTCTTTTTCAACATTCCTCTGGCTATTCGGGGTCTTTTCTGGTTCCATACAAATTTTAGGATTATTTGTTCCATTTCTTTGAAAAAAGTGGATGGTATTTTGATGGGGATTGCATTGAATGTGTAGATTGCTCTAGGTAGCATTGACATCTTCACAATATTTGTTCTTCCCATCCATGAGCATGGAACGTTTTTCCATTTCTTTGTGTCGTCCTCAATTTGTTTCATGAGTATTTTATAGTTTTCTGAGTACAGATTCTTTGCCTCTTTGGTTAGATTTATTCCTAGGTATCTTATGGTTTTGGTGCAATTGTAAATGATATCGACTCCTTAATTTCTCTTTCTTCTGTCTTGTTGTTGGTGTATAGGAATGCCACTGATTTCTGTGCATTGATTTCATATCGTGCCACTTTACTGAATTCCTGTACGAGTTCTAGCAGTTTTGGGGTGGAGTCTTTTGGGTTTTCCACATAAAGTATCATATCATCTGCAAAGAGTGAGAGTTTGACTTCTTCTTTGCCGATTTGGATGCCTTTGATTTCTTTTTGTTGTCTGATTGCCGTGGCTAGGACTTCTAATACTATGTTGAATAGCAGTGGTGATAATGGACATCCCTGCCATGTTCCTGACCTTAGGGGAAAAGCTCTCAGTTTTTCCTAATGGAGAATGATATTTGCTGTGGGTTTTTCATAGATGGCTTTTATGATATTGAGGTATGTACCCTCTATCCCTATACTCTGAAGAGTTTTGATCAAGAAAGGATGCTGTACTTTGTCAAATGCTTTTTCTGCATCTATTGAGAGGATCATATGGTTCTTGTTCTTTCTTTTATTAATGTATTGTATCACATTGATTGATTTGCGGATGTTGAACCAACCTTGCAGCCCAGGGATAAATCCCACTTGGTCGTGGTGAATAATCCTTTTAATGGACTGTTGGATCCTATTGGCTAGTATTTTGGTGAGGATTTTTGCATCCATGTTCATCAAGGATATTGGTCTGTAATTCTCCTTTTGATGGGGTCTTTGTCTGGTTTGGGGATCAAGGTGGTGGTGGCCTCATAAAACGAGTTTGGAAGTTTTCCTTCCATTTCTATTTTTTGGAACAACTTCAGAAGAATAGGTATTAATTCTTCTTGAAATGTTTGGTAGAATTCCCCTGGGAAGGCATCTGGCCCTGGGCTTTTGTTTGTTGGTAGATTTTTGATGACTGCTTCAATTTCCTTAGTGGTTAGAGGTCTGCTCAAGTTTTCTATTTCTTCCTGGTTCAGTTTTGGTAGTTGATACATCTCTAGGAATGCCTCCATTTCTTCCAGGTTATCTAATTTGCTGGCATAGAATTGCTCATAATATGTTCTTATAATTGTATTTCTTTGGTGTTGGTTGTGATCTCTCCTCTTTCATTCATGATTTTGTTGATTTGGGTCATTTCTCTTTTCTTTTTGATCAGTCTGGCCAGGGTTTATCAATCTTGTTAATTCTTTCATTTTTTTAAATTTTTAAAAAAGATTTTAGTTATTTATTTGAGAGAGAGATAGCATGAGAGGGGAGAGGGTCAGAGGGAGAAGCAGACTCCCCGCCGAGCAGGGAGCCCGATACGGGACTCGATCCCGGGACTCAAGGATCACGACCTGAGCCGAAGGCAGTCGCTTAACCAACTGAGCCACCCAGGCGCCCCTTCTTGTTAATTCTTTCAAAGAACGAGCTCCTAGTTTCATTGATCTGTTCTACTGTTCTTTTGGTTTCTATTTCATTGATTTCTGCTCTGATCTTTATTATTTCTCTTCTCCTGCTGGGTTTACGCTTTATTTGCTGTTCTTTCTCCAGCTCCTTTAGGTGTAGGGTTAGGTTGTGTACTTGAGACCTTTCTTGGTTCTTGAGAAAGGCTTGTATTGCTATATACTTTCCTCTTAGGACCGCCTTTGCTTTATCCCAAAGATTTTGAACTGTTGTGTTTTCATTTTCATTTGTTTCCATGAATGTTTTTTAATTCTTTAATTTCCTGGTTGACCCATTCATTCTTTAGTAGGATGCTCTTTAGCCTCCATGTATTTGAGTTCTTTCTGACATTCCTCTTGTGATTGAGTTCTAGTTTCAAAGCACTGTGGTCTGAAAATAGGCAGGGAATGATCCCAATCTTTGGTACCAGTTGAGACCTGATTTGTGACCTAGGATGTGATCTATTCTGGAGAAGGTTCCATGGGCACTAGAGAAGTATGTGTATTCTGTTGCTTTGGGATGGAATGTTCTGAATATATCTGTGAAGTCCATTTGGTTCAGTGTGTCATTTAAAGTCTTTATTTCTTTGTTGATCTTTTGCTTAGATGATCTGTCCATTTCATTGAGGGGGGTGTTAAAGTCTCCCACTATTATTGTATTTTTGTCGATGTGTTTCTTTGCTTTTGTTATTAATTGGCTTATATAATTGGCTGCTCCCATGTTAGGGCCATAGATATTTACAATTGTTAGATCTTCTTGTTGGATAGACCCTTTAAGTAGGATATAGTGTGCTTCCTCATCTCTTATTACAGTCTTTGGTTTAAAATCTAATTTGTCTGATATAAGGATTGCCACCCCAGCTTTCTTTTGGTGTCCATTAGCATGGTAAATGGTTTTCCACCCCCTCACTTTCCATCTGGGGGTGTCTTTGGGTCTAAAATGAGTCTCTTGCAGACAGCATATTGATGGGTCTTGTTTTTTTTATCCAATCTGATAGCCTGTGTCTTTTGATTGGGGCATTTAGCCCATTTACATTCAGGGTAACTATTGAAAGATATGAATTTAGTGCCATTGTATTGCCTGTAAGGTGACTGTTACTGTATATTGTCTGTGTTCCTTTCTGGTCTATGTTGCTTTTAGGCTCTCTCTTTGCTTAGAGGACCCCTTTCAATATTTCTTGTAGGGCTGGTTTTGTGTTTGCAAATTCCTTTAGTTTTTGTTTGTCCTGGAAGCTTTTTAGCTCTCCTTCTATTTTCAATGACAACCTAGCTGGATATAGTATTCTTGGCTGCATATTTTTCTCATTTAGTGCTCTGAATATATCCTGCCAGTCCTTTCTGGCCTGCCAGGTCTCTGTGGATAGGTCTGTTGCCAATCTAATGTTTCTACCATTGTAGGTTACAGACCTCTTGTCCTGAGCTGCTTTCAGGATTTTCTCTTTGTCTCTGAGACTTGTAAGTTTTACTATTAGATGTCTGGGTGTTGACCCATTTTTACTGATTTTTGGGGGGTTCTCTGTGCCTCCTGGATTTTGATGCCTGTTTCCTTCCCCAAATTAGGGAAGTTCTCTACTATAATTTGCTCCAATATACCTTCTGTGCCTCTCTCTCTTTCTTCTTCTTCTGGGATCCCAATTATTCTAATATTGTTTCATCTAGAACAAAGCCATACATTAGAGATTTAAAGTATATTTTGATCTGTTAGAAGAAACTGTATCTCAAAATTTTAAAGAGAGAACAACTTATATATATATATGTATATATATATGTATATATATATACATATATATATATACATATATATATACCAAAAATAAGGGTCACTACTATGAAGGGATAGAACATGACTCTAAAAATGAAAAATAAATATATTTTTAAAAAGGGATTGATAAGATGTTGGTTGAAAAAGGGAAAAAGAAAAATTAAAAAAAAAAAAGACAGTTAAAAAAATTAACTTTGAAAGACTAAAGAATCATGGTAAAAAAGCCATGAATTCTATGTGCAGTATTCCCCTAGCGCTGGAGTTCTGCTGTTCTCATTGATCAGTAAACTTGTTCTTAGATGGCTGTTCTTTTTTTTTTTAAATATTTTATTTATTTGACAGAGAGAGACACAGCGAGAGAGGGAACACAAGCAGGGAGAGTGGGAGGGGGAGAAGCAGGCTTCCCGCAGAGCAGGGAGCCTGATGCGGGGCTCGATCCCAGGACCCTGGGATCATGACCTGAGCCGAAGGCAGACGCTTAACGACTGAGCCACCCAGGCACCCTAGCTGGCTGTTCTTGCTGATCTTCTGGGGGAGGGGCCTGTTGCCGTGGTTCCCAAATGTCTTTGCCAGAGGTGGAATTGCCCCGCCTTTGCCTGGTCCGGGCTAAGTAATCTGCCCGGGTTTGCTCTCGGAAGCTTTTGTTCCTTGCAAGCTTTCCGTACAGCTTTGGAGGCTGAGAGTGAAAATGACATCCTCCCAATCTCTACCCTGGAGGAGCCGAGAACTTGGGGTGCCACTCCTCAGTGAGCCCCCAGAGAAAAGCAGTCAGTCACTCCTGTCTCCCCAGTCTCTGGCTCCACTCCGTGCTCACCCGGCCTGTGACTGAGCATCTCTATCTCTGACACCCAATCCCGTGTGGAGTCTCCAAACCCAGTAGATCCCTGCCGTGCACTCCTGCGCCTCTTCTCCTGGGGGAGGAAGGTGAATTTCCCCAGATCTGCTGCTTGTTGGGTCCCTGCTGGAGGAGCAGTGGCCCGGCTGTGCCGCACATCACAGTTTATGGCAACCCCAAGCTGAGAGCCCGCTCCTCGGCTCCGTCTCTGCAGCCAGCTTCCCCGCTCCGATACCTGAGAGCTCTGCCACACTCAGGCACCCCTGGTCTTTCTGTGACCCCGAGGGTCCTGAGACCACACTGTCCCACGAGGGTTCCATCCCCCCGCTTAGCCACTGGAGCAACGTCCCTCAGTGGAGCTGACTTCTAAAAGTTCCGATTTTGCGCTCCGTGATTCTATCACTTGCCAGAAGCAGCCGACAGAGGCCCCCTCCCCCACCGTCTATCCTCCTGACTATTGCCTTGGGTACACTTCTCCGCATGTCCTACCTTCCAGAACGTGGTCGCTTTTCTGTTCAGAGAGTTGTTGCTTTTCCTTTCTTCGATCTCCTGTTGGGTTTGTAGGTGTTCAGAATGGTTTGATCCCTATCCAGCTGAATTCCTGGGACCAGACAAAATCCAGGTCTCCACTCCTCCGCCATCTTGCTCCACCCCCATGTCAGTTTTATAAAACTGTGTTTTCAAGGAATTTGTTCATTTCATCCAAATTGTTGAATTTATTAGTGAAACTTGTTATAATATTCCTTATTATCCTGTTAATTTCTGTAGGATCTGTAGTGATATCCCCCTTTCTATTTCTGATAGTAGTAATTAAAGTATTCTCCGTTTTTCTTGATTGATCTTTTTCAGATTTTCTCAATTTTATTAACCTTTCAAAGACCACTTTTTGTTCTACGTTTCTTCTACTTATTTTGGGTTAAGCTTTCTCTCTCTCTTTTGGCTTTTTATAATGAAAACTCAGGTAAGTTATTATAAATATTTATTTTACTTTTCATATAAGCATTTGAAGTAATAATACATTTTCCTCCTAGCACCATTTTAGAGGCTTCACATGAATTTTGATATGTTGCATTTTTATTATCATCTGATACAAAGTATTTTCTAATTTCTCTTATGAGTTATACTTTGATCCATAGATTATTTAGAAGTATGTGGTTTAATTTCCAAATATTTGAGGATTTTTACATATCTTATTTTTATTATTTTCTTATTTAATTCTTTGTTGTCAGAAAACATATGTGAAAATTTCAATCTTCTGAAATGTATTGAAACTTATTTTATGATCTAATATATAGTCCATATAGACTATATGTGTAGTATGTTATATCATGTATACCCAAAATATGTATATTCTATAGTTTTAGGATTATATTGTTCTAAAAATTTCAATTAAATCAAGGCAGTCTGTAGTGTTGCACAAATATTTGTGTTTCCTAATTGATTGTTTCCCTAGTTATTCTAATAATTTCTGATTAAGAAAATTTTAAAATCTCTGTTTATTTTTCTATTTTTCTCTTTATTCTTGTCATTTCCTGCTTAATGTATTTTGGTACTCTGTTATTACAAGCACTTACAGGATTATTATATCTTCCAGAATAATTGATCTCCTTTATCATTGTGATATTTCTCTCTTTGTCTCTGGAAATGCTCCTTATCAAGAAGTCTGTTCTGTCTGTTCTCAGTATAGCCACTCAAGATTTCTTATGATTATTGTTTGTGTGATGAAATGTTAAGCTTTTTTCTTTCAACTTGTCAGGGTCTTTATATTTACAGGGTATCTCTTATAGACAACAGATAATTGAGTCTTGTTTTCTTTACCCATTCTGAAATTTCTTCTCTTACTTGGAGTTTGTAGTCCATTTGCTTTTAATATAATTATGGATGATTTTGGATTTAATTTACCATCTTGCTATTTATTTTTCACTTGTTTAATCTTTCTTTTTTGTTTCTCAGTCTCTCCTTTTCTGGCTTCTTTTGAATTTATTAAATTAGTCTAGCATTTTATTTTATTTATTCTATTGGCTTTTTAGCCTTACCTCTTTGTAGTTTTTCAGAGTTGTTCTAGGAATTACCTTATGATCATTAACTGTTCACAATCTGCTTAGAGTTATTATTGCATCTCATCACATAAAATGTAAAAATTCTATGAGTATAATTTCATTTACCCTCATTTTTTTGTGCTACTGTTTTCATGTATTTTACTTTTAAATATTTTAAAACCATAAGATACATTGTCTAATTTTTTTCCTTTAAAAGTCAGCTGCTTTTTAAAGGCATTTAAAAAGAAAAAATATATTTATCTAGATATTTAACTCTTCTCATGCTCTTCATTTCTTCTTGCATATTAGAAATTCCATTCTGCAATCTGAAGAACTTTTAAAGTATCTTATAGTGAAGTTCTGAACATGAGTTCTTTCTGTTTCCATTTATCTAAACATGTTTATTTCACTTTCATATTTATTTTGAAGATTATTTTTGCTATCTATAAAATTTTAGGTAATTGTTGGGTTTTGTTTTTGTTTTCTTTTTTCATTTCATTCAGCACTTTACCTAATTTGTTCTTTTGTTTTCTGACTTTTGGTGTTTCTGGTGAGAAATAAGCTATCCTTTGTATCATTGTTCTACTGTCTCTGATGCATTTTTCACTTTTTTTTTTTTAAGATTCTTTATTTGTATTTGGGTTTCAGCAATTTAAATATGATGTACTTAGTTTTTTTTCTACCTTGGATTTGAAGGTCAGAGGTTTTTGTTTATCTGGGAAATTTTTGGTTATTTTTTCTTTAAATATTTTATTACCCATTTGTCTTCTTCTTCTGGAAATGAACTGTATGTATAGCACTTGTGATTGTTTCACAGAACAACAAATCTCTGTTATATTTTGTTTTTAAAAAAATACTCTTTTTCTCTCTTCAGTTTGGATAGTCAAAAGGGATCTAAGCTCATTGACGCTTTTTTTCCTGAAATTTCTAATCTGCTCTTAAGCCTATTCAGTACATTTCATTTCAGATATTGCAATTTCAGTGTTAGAATGTCTACTGAGTTCTTTTTTATCTCTTCTTGAGTTTCCATCTGTTTACTTGGCTATATTTATATTATCTTTGAACATATTTATAATAACTGTTTTAAGGTTCTTATCTACTAATTCCAACATCTGGATCATCTTTGAGTCTGCTTCCATTGACTTCTTTTTTCTTGATTATAGGTCACATTTTCTTGCTTCTTTACATATCTAGTAATTTCTTATTGTACACTGGACCCTGTGGTGACACATCATGAATCTGGAGTGTGTTGTCCTTTCTAAAAGAAAGTTTAATTTTGTTCTGGTAAGCAGTAAAGTTATTGGTGGGCCCATCTAAGTCTGTTGTTTTTATTCTTTATTAGGGTAGGTTCAGTGCAGTTTTGTCTTTAGCCCTAGGATGTGGCTCTTACTTTAGGTACGAGATGGACTTTCTGAGGTCTCAACTGAATGCCTAAGTTTCTTAGATATCTACTTTGTCTCCTAGAATTGTGTGGACATCTTGTATCTTGAATCACCACTAAGTCCTGGAGTATCCATTCTCTGTTTGGCTCTGTGGACTCTTCTCACTTCTGAGGTCACCCTTCTATGTAGCTCCCTCTTCTCATTTATCCTGTCCTGAAAATTTAAGGGTTTCAGTAGTACCGAACTGTTTTCAGATTGCAGAGAGACTAATGTGCTCTGCTTGAGCTCTACTTCCCTGTGACTTTGTCCAAGAGGAGTTCCTGGTCAAGAAGCATATGCAAATGTGAAGCTCACTCTGTATGTGTATGTTTTCCTTCTCTCTAGGATTATTATTCTATGCTTCCTGCTGTCCAGTGCCTATAAGGAATTTCCTTATACATTTTACTCAGTTTTATAGTTGTGTACCTTGTATAGTTTTCTTTTTTCCTTCTTTTTCTGTCTTTCTATCTTTTCTGTCTTTTCCCTTTCTCTTTCTCCTCCTGCCTGGCATCTCTCTTATTCTTTCCTTCCTTCTTTCTTTCTTCTTTCATCAAGTCTATAACAGCAACCAATCCCAGAATTTACTTACCTTTTCCACTGCTTGAAATTTGTCCAGCATAACACCTCTTTTGAATTTTGATAATAAACATTATCTTCCTGGACTTCTCTACAAATGAAGGATAGTGACTATTTTGAATGGCAGTTTCTAGATCAGCAGAGAGTACACACTGAAGTTGCATAATAAGTTTCTTTGAAGTCATTTGTTTGAGAAACTAAAGTCTCAGTGTTGCCCAACTGACTGTACCCCAAGGGACAGATAAATGTGGACTAATGAAATAATAAATGTTGGAAAAGAACTTGCCACCTAATATATATCTGAGTACTTAAATATTTTTTTTTTAAGCTTGAAAATCTCACTTACTTTTAAAGACAAAGAGCTTAGGATTGTTAATTTGATCTTCAACAACTATAAGAAATCTGCTTAAATCATCAGAGTAGAGGAATAATTCCATTCTTTTTTGGATGGCAGTGTATCAGGTGACCAGTGGACTACAATAGGTCCCAGAGGTTCTTTTAAAAAAATTCTCTGCTAGAATTGGACCATTTATATTTCAGCTGCCTCCAAGTTCTACTAAAGTTCTTGGTAACTAGCCTATTTGGGTGCTGAATCTTTTGCTCTACATAGATGACCAAATACAACAACTGCAACAATATTTGTTTACTAGAGAAGAAAATACTACATTCAGAGGCCTGGGGTATTACAAATCCAATTCTGAAACTAGAGCACACTTCCAATTCAGCTGCTTAAATCCCCTGTGAGAAAGAAATGTTGGGCACTTCATCTATTTCTCTATTTGTTATATCATATTTCATCGTGTATTATATTTTAATGTAATATATCTTATTCCTTTATCTGTTTCTTTATTGTCTATTTTTGTCACTATAATGGTAAGGTCCATGAGAACGGAATCCTTGTAGGTTTTATCCATTGCTCTCTCTTTAGAGTCTAGAATAGCAAATAGTATGTCCTCGGTAAGCACTTTGTGCATGTGTCTCTTATCTCTCTTGCTAAATTATAAGTCCTTGATGATAGGTAGAGTCTTGCTCATCTCTAACATTTGTTTGACTATGGAAGGCTCTCAATTAATAATAATTGAATGATTTGATAAATGACTGAAACCCCTGAACATTTCAGTTCATGTCATTTAAGTACTAAAGTTGAAAGAGTGTTTGAATACTCAGCAATAAGAATAGAGGGGAAAGATGCAGAGTTTGGAAAGGAAGGAGGTGTGTCTGACTTTTTTGTGAAGATTCCTTCCTGGATGTAGCCAGCAGCTGCAAAATCTCTTTGGGTATTTTCTGTAGAAACACCAATTCTAAACAGAGTATCTTCAAATTTGGAGGTCAGGGACTGGAAGTTAGGATTCTGCAGTCTTTTCTTGGCTCTGTTATGCTGTCTTTGCAGAATGACCTTGGAGAATCATAACCTCTTTGTGCTGTTCTGTCCCTATGGAGATGAGAGAGCAGAAGAGAAGAGCTTTCTTTCCCCTTCCCACATAAGTGTTTGTTTTTAGCCTCATGAATTTGCCAGAATGCTTAGATACCAAGGTGACAGACATCAGAAAAAATATGACAGCAAAATAACTTGTTAGGGAGACATATAGAAATGGAGTGCATTTCTAAAGGGGTGTGGAACATGGGGCCTGGAATAATGTTAGTGAAAAGTTTGGAGATCTTTTTATGAATTTAGTAGATAGTTTAGTCCTGATTCAGACAGGATCTTGGCTAAATTTAAAGGAATGGAGTACTTCTTTTTTTTTTTTTTAAATTTTTTTTTTTTTTTATTCTTATGTTAATCCCCATACATTACATCATTAGTTTTAGATGAAGTGTTCCATGATTCATTGTTTGTGCATAACACCCAGTGCTCCATGCAGAACGTGCCCTCCTCAGTACCCACCACCAGGCTAACCCATCCTCCCACCCCCCTCCCCTCTAGAACCCTCAGTTTGTTTTTCAGAGTCCATCGTCTCTCATGGTTCGTCTACCCCTCCGATTTCCCCCGCTTCAGGAATGGAGTACTTCTAATGGGCCCTGATCTGAGTCACCCCATAGGGGTCTTAAGTAGGGCATGAATGGTGGAAGCTGAAGCCAGAAAGAATTAGAATTGAGAGTGCCACTTGTCTTCCCCTAAAATATGTGGCCTGGTGTGATGACTACTACTCCAAATTTGAGAAGCTGCTTCCAAAGTTATCACATATCCTGAGGCTCCACAAATCACAACTTGCTACTCTAGCTCAAGCATTCTAAGTTCTATTTTGCTATAGTAGTAAATAATACTACTGTGGACAACCAGAGATACATAGTTTTTTATTGATTGATTGATTGATTGATTGGCTTTGTTACCTGTGTGTAGGGTGGGGGAGGGCAGGGAGCATCCCACAGAGATAATAAGGAAGATGAGGAAAGGCCTAGAGAGGAGACTCAGGGAGAATAAAAGTTGTCATTTTTTGCTAACATCTTCATTTGCAACTACGTAATGGGAGAGAGAGAAAGAAAGATACTGAGAGCAAAGGGGTTTGCCATAACAACTAATAAATTGCAATTAGTCAAAGAAGGATGGGTAGAGTCAAGTGTAACAAACACAAAAAGAAAGGAAGGAAGAAAGAAAGAAAGAAGAAAGAAAGAAAGAGAGAGAAACATTTAAGGAAGGAAATATTGTTTCCAATACACATTGATAGGGATATAAAAGTGTGTTTTAGAGCATATTAGTGGGGGATATAGGATAATAAAATATGTAAGGGGGGATGAAGAAAATGACAAGCATTCATGAAAGGGTACACACACACACACACACACACTCACACTCCAAGAGAGAAGCAGTTTGAGACCATATGCAAGAGCAAATTGACTTAGATGATTTTTGTGTCGAAGTTTCTAAGAGTGCCTTTCCATGATTGAATTGATGCGTTGCATGGGGGAGGAGGTGTAGCACTCTGTTCCCTTAGGTCAATGCCTTTTCATGCCTTCCCCTCCACCTCAGAGACCACAATTCTATGCCACATTCACTGTCCCTCCAGCTGCCTGGAGAATTGTGCCAGCAAGAGGCAGCAGAGGAATGGTACCTGGGAGATGGGATGGGAGGCAGCAGGCAAAGCCTGGGCTTCTAGGTTTCAGGAGATAAATGGATTTATTCATTCAACAGGTATTTTTTTTTTGAGTCCCAAACCCCAATCATATGTTCGACATGAGGTGCTGGAGAATGGGACAAATCTGGTTTATTACCATAGTGAAGTTGAAGTTGTGTTTGTGTCATAATTGAGAGTGAAATTTAGGGAGCTGGGCAGGGAAGGAACCTCACTGTCTCTAAATCTATCCACAAACTCTACTGGGAATCAGAGAGGGAGCAACTCTATGATGGTACTCCCAGAGCAGGATGGAAGAGGAGGCATGTTTTTGTTTTTTAAGATTTTATTTATGTATTTGTCAGAGAGAGAGAGCACAAGCAGGGGGAACAGCAGGCAGAAGGAGAGGGAGAAGCAGGTTCCCTGCTGAGCAAGGAGCCTGATATGGAACTCCATCCCAGGACCCTGGGATCATGACCTGAGCTGAAGGCAGATGCTTATCTGACTATGCTACCCAGATGTCCCAAATAGGCATGTTTTTTCAGGAAGAATAATAGCAGGCATATTCCCATGTAGAAAAAAAAATTAAGGTGTCTGAAATTCAGAAGGTTAAAATTCCCAATGATCAAACACCTCTGCTTCTTTCACCTTTTGATGAGCAACATGTGGATCCTTTTTCCTGTTGATTTTAGTCCACCTTCTGCCTTGTGAAGAGGGAGCATTTTGGTTCCCTCAGTGGGCTTGACAACCATGCCTTGGAGCAGAATGAGACTGATGAAGTATGGTTGTATCTGTTTTCAGTTAGAACATTAGCAACCTCAACTACAAAAGGCCACCTCACAGAACAAAAATCTTGCGATGTGCAAAGTACAATGGAAATCTCCAGGCTGCAAACAGAAGTGTCTTTGGCTGCCAAGACAGAGGGACCTTGCAGAAGATAGAGCATGAAAGTGATGCTGCACAAAACAAAAAGTCAGAACACAATGGTATATATTTCAGGCACATGAAAGGATATGTGGCAGCAATACTAAAGAGACATGATTTTCCTACAGAATGGGGGCAGAGGGAGAGCAGAAACCCAATCAGCCAATACAATTGTGGCAGAGAAACAGATTTGGTCCTGTAAAGGGAGAGGGGAAAAAAGCTTATTTTTTATGAATTAATCTCTAGTTGGTTTTCATAAGTTGTTCAGAAACAAGCGAGCATATGAATAATACATACTGTACACAGGCCCAAAAACACAGAGCTATCTCCAGTTGAGATTGTGAGAATGAAGGCATTTGGAGAAATATAATTGAGTAAAGGGACCAGAGAGAAAGCATCTGAAGGTGGGGGTGTGAGCAGCAGCAGGGAACAGATGATACCCTGGGAGGAAAATATATATTCTTATCTTCCCAATTAGGTTGCAGATTCTTGGATAGCTGGAATAATCTTTACATCCTTTACTAGTTTGTATTTTCCCAGGTTGTATAACAATAATTTGCACATAGGAGATGCTCAAAAATATTAATAGCTAAATTACAAATTACAAATTAATAGATAATATTAATAGATTAATTAATAAAGTCAACGGTGATGTGGTGATGAATTTGATTGTCAGGTTGTCATCATTTTATTATTGGAATGGAAACAGAGAAGAAGAAATCTATACTCTTGGGACCAACATTAATACAGGTGAAGCACCCTTCAGTTGCCTAGATGGAAAAATGAATCCAGGGATGGTGGGCCTCCAACGATGTTTTATATGGTCGTGCAATTCATTGATTAGCTAATCGTCCCCAAAGTGGCACACTTACTTTATATAAAGACTGGAATAGTGAGCTGAAGTTAAAGGCCGTGGTCAGTGTTTCCACAGAACAATAGTCCCACAAGACGCTCTGTGGAAAAAGAATTCCATGGTCAGTTAAGCTTAGGAAGTGCTTTCTATATTCCCCTCATTATCATTTAAAAGGCTCAGAGAAATCCTATAGTAAATTGCCCTGTTGAACCTTGTTTAATTCAATACTTTCCAAACTAAGTTGACCATGGAAAGTTTCTTTTTTCTTTATTTCCTTTTTTTTCCTGAAATACCCATTAGCATCTTTCAGAACTAGTTTCCCAGTAAGTGCACTTTGAGGAAACCTAGTTTGGGTGATTGTTAAGAAGCAGGGCATTTACCAAGTGTCTTCCACATTACCAGAAAGGGGGTGAAGCTGGGAAGGGTAATTAACTCAAGGCTCCTTCTCTTAGGGGATTTGAGGTGTAGGAGAGGAGACAGACCATCAACCATACTAAACTCTGACCCTAACCATATGTTGTACTCCTTGTAAAGCATACCACAGATGTGATCTCATCCAGCAGGATCTTCCCCCTCCAGACCCCAACCCCCAACATGCCATCTATTGTGCCTCCTTTGCTTGGCTCATGGCCTTCCTCCCTAAACCAAGCAGACTTGGCCCTCCACCATGGAACACTATGAGTGTGTGACGGACATTATGAGTGCACCTCTCCACTGCAGGGACCTGCTCCTACAAGCTAATGCCACTCAGCAGCATCAGACAGCTGTTGATGTTATTCATGGGACTCTCAGATGGGCACACACCACAGCTTCTTGAAAGAGTGGCACTAGGAATCCTTTACTACTCAAAGGACACAGGGGCTGTTCAGGTGCTCTGGCTACTGAAGCTCTCTGTTCACAGGTTATTTTTACCTTGTCTAGTATCTGTTTTCCTAGTAACACCTCACAGGGAATGAGACTTATACCTGAATCTCTAGCAGCAGCCTGGGCTATGTTAGATGGATCTACTCTCATTTTCCTAACATGAAGAGTTTCTCTCTGGCCTCAGTAACAGAGTTGAGCCCATGGAGTACCTGGAAGGCCCCTCAGGATGAATTTTCAGCCAGCAATATTATGTGATCCCCATATTGCACTTTCCCCTCACTACTCGACAGCGTAGTCTTGATGGCCACTCAGGGCTCCCTCCTGTACGAAATAAGACTGACCTATCTATGGATATGTCTGCTTTAGGCTTCTGCTTCTCCTCATGGAGGTTCCTGGTGAGGGAGAGGGAGTCTGCTTCTTTTGTTAAAGGTAGTTATTTGAATTTCTGGCCTAGTCTTTCATTATCTATCATTGTTGCACCCATATACACCTGCTGTACACTTTCGTCTTACTTTGATCCTATCATACAGCAGAGTTTCAAGAGTAGACAGTCCTGGATTCACCAGCTCTGCCACTAACTCTGGGATGTTAACCTTCTTTTTTTTTTTTTTTTAATTTTTTTTTATTCTTATGTTAATCCCCATACATTACATCATTAGTTTTAGATGAAGTGTTCCATGATTCATTGTTTGTGCATAACACCCAGTGCTCCATGCAGAATGTGCCCTCCTCAATACCCACCACCAGGCTAACCCATCCTCCCACCCCCCTCCCCTCTAGAACCCTGTTTGTTTTTCAGAGTCCATCGTCTCTCATGGTTTGTCTACCCCTCCGATTTCCCCCGCTTCATTCTTCCCCTCCCGCTACCTTCTTCTTCTTCTTCTTTTTTTTTTTCTTAACATATATTGCATTATTTGTTTCAGAGGTACAGATCTGAGATTCAACAGTCTTGCACAATTCACAGCGCTTACCAGAGCACATACCCTCCCCAGTGTCTATCACCCAGTCACCCCCTC
>NC_058413.1:84787224-84788841 GCF_002201575.2 Neomonachus schauinslandi | reverse complement strand
CCCACCCCCCACTCCAGCAACCCTCAGTTTGTTTCCTGCAATTAAGAATTCCTCATATCAGTGAGATCATATGATACATGTCTTTCTCTGTTTGACTTATTTCACTCAACATAATACCCTCCAGTTCCATCCACGTCGTTGCAAATGGCAAGATCTCATTCCTTTTGATGGCTGCATAATATTCCATTGTATATATATACCACACCTTCTTTGGGATGTTAACCTTCTTGAGCCCCCATTCCTCATCTGGAAAGTGAGGATGATTATCATGTATTGCTTTAGATTATCAGATAACTTAAAGAACCCACTGTAGCACAGAGATCCTGGTACATGGAAGGCACTTAACAATGCCTAGTTTGCTCACTCACTCTTCTCAATTTTTCTCCACATCAGTGTTACCCAATAGAATTTTCTGCAATGATGGAAATGTTTTATATTTGTGCTCTCTGACATGGAAGCTACTAGCTGCATGTGGCTAAGTAGCACTTGAAATGTGGCCAGTGCAACCAAGAAACTGAGATTTTGATTAATTTAGGTTTATTCATTTAAATAGCCACACAGGACTGGTGGCTACCATACTGTATGACACAGCTTTATATAATACAACTAGCAGTTTGTCCAGAGCATCCAGAAGATGAATTAGAGCTCAATCTGTGGGATCAGTGACCAAAGGTTTTGGCTATCTACCCTCACTGCATTTCCCTATGGGATTTGATGCCATTGTGAACTTAGAAAGCTTCTAGAAATGGAGCTAAGACAGGGGCAGCTGCTATACTACTCTGCCTCTGAGGCCTGGGGAGTACTCACATACCCATTTTACTGGACATACTCCTCAGAGAAAGGAGACGGGGGTTTGTGGTATTTCAAATACATTTGAGCCTGAGGAAGATGTTATGTATAATGGGAAGGTGTCAAAAATCTTGTCACAGAAATGTAGGAGGCCCATGAGACTCCATCCTACTCTATTCTATGCAATTATATCCACCTTTTCAATCACTGGCCCAGAGATAAAATAATGATATTTGCCAAAAAGATTTTAGAACCTCGCCAATTAACAGACCATACCACCTAACCTCATGTGAAATTACTTCTTCCTTGGAACTAGCTAAATTTATAAATGTTGAGGTCTTGGAAATATTAAAACCATTAGAGATAGAGGGTTGGAGAATTTGGGGAGGGGGGTGAGAGTGGAATGTAAATTTGGTGAAAAATTAGAATAACATGCAATATTTATTTTTGTAGTACAATTTACATATCTAAAATCATTTTGCTAAGAAGAAACATAAAATGTATTATGTATAACTTGATTTGCTCATAAAATTATCATTTAGGTAAAATTAGAGACATGAAGAACTGGAAAAACAAAATGGAAAAAATAGGAGAGAACAGATTTTTTTACTGATTTATTTTCTTTATATATTTATTTAACAAAAAGCATCCTCAAGGGGAGAAAGTTCCTTCTGGATGTTCTTTCTCTCTCTCTTTCTTCCCTTCTTTCCTTCCTTCCTTCTTTCTTTTTCTTTCTTTCTCTTTCTTTCTTTCTTTCTTTCTTTCTTTCTTTCTTTTCTTTCTTCCTTCCTTCCTTCCTTCCTTCCTTCCTTCCTTCCTTCCTTCCTT